>NW_028274822.1:81717066-81870129 GCF_037043125.1 Eumetopias jubatus | reverse complement strand
TGTTGTTTAGGTTTTAAATATACTTATGAGCTTCCTGTTTATTTTTAACCCGTTGAATTGTAGGTATTTCTTTCTTTTTTTTAATAGCTCTGTTTATGCTGCAAATGCTCCATGTGAGGTCCAAGGCAGACATTGCTAATCGATCATGACTCCCCCCACCCAACATTAAACTGGAAGAGGCCTCCATGGCTCATTTTTTTCCCACATAGCTGCAGGCAGCCACTACTAATCAATCAGGAACAGCAAATACAATGAAACCTATTTGTTTTTCTGAATTTGTGTCTATTGAAACTGCTTAAAGGCTGAGGTATATATTGTATTCTTTTTTACTGATCTCCTATCCCTCAAGGCAGATCTAATCTAAGACTCTCCAAATGCAGTGGGGAATTGAGTCCTCCAGGGTAAGCCATCACTGAGCCCACCTCTCTGCCCACAGGGGTCTACTGGGCTTCGGGAAAAGGGGCGAAGCCCTCCTAAGGGAGGATGAGAAAAAGAAGAACACAGCTCCAGGAAAGGGTGTCCCTGTCTCCTTTTTTAATCTCCTTCTTGCAAAAAAAGGGAAAAAAGAAAGAACGATATGAGCCAAAAGCTCATTAATGCACTTGACCTTCCAAAAGAAAATTAATTCCAACTTCACACCTACCGGCTGTGTTGCTCAGCTTTGTCAAAATGTTGGCATCATTAGAGAGGAGATGACATGGCTTGAGGGCACCAAGAGTCTGCCACCTCCCCATGCTGGGCTGAGTTAGCAGGAAGCACGGGGAGGCGCCGGCCCTGTCAGCTTTTCACTGTGGATTAGGCTCTCCTTCTGTAGGCTCTGGAAATTGTTATCACTGTTGAGCCGATCCAGTGATTCTTACCAGGCTCCCTGACAGCCCAGGCCTGCCGAAGGGGCAGCTTTCCCTGGGGTCTTATGCTGGAGGGCTGGCCGAGTCTGTGTGTGTGTGTGTGTGTGTGTGTGTGTGTGTGTGGTGTGGGGAGCGGGATAGCAGGAGAATGTGTCTGCGTGCGTCTGTGTGTCCACATGTATGAACATGGGCATGTAAGCGTGTATGTGTGACAATATGGGCATCTGATTGTGTGTGTATGAATGTGGACATGTGGCAGAGTATGTGGGGGAATTCAGGACTTCGGGACTGAGCCAGTGCGTGTGGATGCACATGTATGTGCCAACGGATGTATGTGCGTCCACATGTGTGCATGTTTGTGTGGGTGTGAACATGCATGCATATGCACATGTGTGTACACATACACTTGTGTGGGGACCTATGAGGGTGTGCTTGTGTATCTGTGCCTATGCAGGCACATGATGGTTGACATAAGTGCCATCCTGTACGTTGGTGGATATGTGTGCTTTGCCAAGTGCATATGTGCATATGCATAAGACCATACATGTGCATGCATGTTTAAAATACAAGCGCTGTGACTTGTGCAAGACTGTTGAATCACAGATCTGTACCTCTGAAGCAAATAATACATTATATGTTAAAAAAAAAAAAAGAAGAAGATAGTAGGAGGGGAAGAATGAAGGGGGTGGAAATTGGATGGGGAAACGAACCATGAGAGACGATGGACTCTGAAAAACAAACTGAGGGTTCTAGAGGGAAGGGGGGTGGGGGGATGGGTTAGCCTGGTGATGGGTATTAAAGAGGGCACGTTCTGCGTGGAGCTCTGGGTGTTATACGCAAACAATGAATCACGGAACACTACATCAAAAACTAATGATGTACTGTATGGTGACTAACATAACATAATAAAAAAAATGTATGGGCTCATGTATATATATGGGAAAATGCATAGGGATTGTGTGTGCAAGTCTAGGTGTGTAATTGTGAATGTGTGAGGGTATGTATGTTTATTTGTGTACATGGCCACATTCATGTATATGTGAGATTATTTTCAGTCCTACATGATTCTGGAAAACATCACAAGGCATGCTTGGGCATCAGCAAATCATAGACACCAAACACCCTTCCCCCCTTTTTAAAGACCTTGATATTTCTGTTGAAAAAAATTAAGGGGTGAGCCTGGGTGGCTCAGTTGGTTAAGGGTCTGCCTTCGGCTCAGGTCATGATCCCAAGGTCCTGGGATTGAGCCCCACATTGGGCTCCCTGCTCAGCAGGGAGTCCGCTTCTCCCTCTCTCTTTGCCCCTCCCCCACTCCTGCTCATGCTCTCTCTCACTCTCTCTCAAATAAAGAAATAAAATCTCTAAAAAGATTAAGGTAATTATTGTGACAAATCCCAGAACTTTCTGGATTTCTGGACTCTTACTATTTTGATTTTAAATTATTATTTTGAAGCTAATGAGATTGCAAGGAACCTCATCTTTGCATTGTTTGGGGGCTAATCTGGCCTCGCTTTACATGTAGGCCAGGATACACCATGCATGGAGTTGTGTGTGTCCACATCCATAGTTGTGCATTTATTCATATGAACAGTAATTGCCTGTGCAGGTAGTTTATGCACGTTCTTGGTCAAGTTTGGTTTAATTTATAAGTATATGTGGAAGAGAGAGAAGGAGACAAGTAAAACCCTGTTCTTGCCTTCAAGAGATTTCCTCTTCTTTGCCAACTCTAAATATTTCACAGTAGATTGTCATGGCTCTGTGTAGGGTTGGATTCTGTGGATATGTCCACACTCAGCAAGAAGAAGCCATGGTTGATTAGTGATGTCTGCTACAGATGGGACATGGGGCTTGTAGCAAGTGTGTCATTGGTTTGCCAAAATCAGAATATCACAGCTGAAATGGCTCTTTGTGATCCTGGATTCAATTTCCTCATTTTATAGCTGGGGAGACGGTGAGAGAAAAGGAAAGGAAGTGATTTAAGCAGGGCTGAGTCTGGCATGAAGGAAGTGAGAAGCCTAAGGCATGCCATTTCAGGAGGCACTCACTCTCAGGTGTGTGCAAGTGCCCCCCTCACTCGCATGACCCTGAGAATGAGGGCATCCCTAAATTGTGTGCCCTTGGTGCCTCCTCTGTCTCACCTTAGTCCTGGCCCTGGCTTCAAGTCACTTTTTCAAAAATCACTACACACTCTGTTAGGAGGAATCACTGTCTCTCTACAGAAGGTTCTATGACTCTGTTAACATTCATCTGATCTAAAGGAATAGAAATCAACTGAAGCTTAAAAAAAATAGGAATGGGGCATCTCATCGAACCCAAGAGCAAGGATTCAGACAGGGTGAAGAAAGGCCTAGAAGGGGGACCCTGGAGATAATTTTCTGTTTCTCAAACTTGCTTCAATTATTCTTTCCAGGCTGAATGGCTTTCTCTGCTCCACCAGTCATCAATTCCATGCACTTGCGAAATATCCTTGCTTTTCTCATCTATACAGTTAGAATAATGTTCCTCACTTCCTTACCTCCTATCTCATAGGCTTGTAAGGAGTAATGTGTGTAAACCACCCAAGTGGCTGACAGAGAATAACTGCTCAATACATCTTGGCAGTCATCACCGTCATCACCACTATCACCACCATCAGGATCATCATGATCATCACCATCACCATCATCACCACCACCACCATTACCATCATCACCATCACCATCTCCATCATCACCATCATCACCACCATCTCCATTATCACCATCATCATCTCCATCTCCATCATCACCATCAACAGCTCCATAAACACCATCATCGCCACCACCATTATCATCATCACCATCACCAACTCCATCATCACCATCACCATCATCTCCATTATCACCATCAACATCACCATCAGCATCATCACCACCACTACCATTACCATCATCACCATCACCGTCTCCATCATCACCATCACCATCACCATCATCACCATCAACACCATCATCACCCCATCTCCATTATCACCATCATCATCACCATCTCCATCATCACTATCACCATCACCATTATCACCATCACAATCACCATCTCCATCGTCACCACCACCACCATTACCATCATCACCATCACCATCTCCATCATCTTCATCATCACCATCATCACCACCATCTCCATTATCACCATCATCATCACCATCTCCATAACCGCCATCATCGCCACCATCATTATCATCATCACCATCACCAACTCCATCATCACCATCATTACCACCACCACCATTATCACCATCATCGTCATCATCATCCAAATTCCTCACAAGGGCACCCTGATTCACCCATATTGGGCTAATTTTGACTCAGTTAATTATGGCTATGTTAGATGTGAACCTTCTTGGAGCCAATTCCTATTGATTGGGGCAATGGGTGGTTAAGGATGTGACCAAGGCAGACATGCCCAAAATGGTCTAAATTCTGGAATGTTCTTGTTTTGGTTTTGTTGGAACAGTGCTGAGGTTAATGGGGAGTTCTCTTCTGCAATTAGCTCACAATTTGTTCTGATCTAAGTGATGCCCCTGAGCCCACTGGATTCAGGGTAGGTAAGTGTTCGTGGTGCTGGGGTGGCAGGGGTGAAGGGATAGCAGTATTAGGGAAGGTCTGAAGCTCTGAATGTTGCTGAATCGTGATGGAAGTGGAAGAGAGGAAAAATCCCCAAACCCTACCTAGAATGAGGACGCAGGAAGGGAAGCTTAGAACAGAAGGTGGCAGGGACTCTGCAGTGCAGTGGCATTGTCTAATGGTGGAGGAGGAGGAGGAGGAAAGGAGGAGAATCCAGAAAAGAAGAAGGGGAGAAGGAGAAGGAAAAGAGAAAGAAGCAGTAGTAGTAGCCGATGGAAAAAAAAGATACTGCCGTTGATGTGATGGTGACCATAGTTATGATGGTGATGGAGATGGAAATGTTCCCGAGGGACACCGGCTTCAGGGAATCCAAGTTCTAATTACTACAGACTTCTGGACGTGGCCTCCCTCTCCCTCATTATGCTCTAACCTGTAACGCACACCTGCTTCCCCTGGACAAGAAGGAAAGAAAGGGCACTGGGACCCCCCAACAACAATTCCAAAGTTCTGGTTCAAAGGAGGGTGCCCGGGCTCAGATAGCTCTGCCCTGAGGTGGAAAAGGGGGGTTAAGAGCAGCTGGTAAATGATTTACTAGGGTGGTGGGGTGGAGGAAATTGCTGATCCCGTATCACCGAGCCCAGGAGGAGGGAATGGGGCCCCTGCAACACAGCCTTGTCCAGGAGTGGAACACAGGGTGGGAGCTTTGTTTCCGATGCTGACACGAGTCCATCTCACGTCTTCCTATATCCAGCAAAGCCACGGATGTGATCAGTAAGCTAACTCCCATGTGTTTATTAGGGGATTACCATTTGCCAGGTGCCCTGCTCGGCCTTGGCCTATTTTCTAATCCCTGCGCAAACTCTATGAGGAAGTTGTTTTTTATTGAATTGTTTTTATTGAGGTTATGGCATGGCCATATTCAAACATCGTTAAGGTAGGAAACTGGCAATTTCATGTGATTCAATTTATTGTTCTTCTTATTAGTTGAGTCCCAGAGAGTGAAGCAACATGCCCAAACTTACCCAGATCCGGTGTTAGGATGAGCTCCCTACCAAGATTGGGAGCTCATGTGTTCTGGATGCCTCAATTCATAGGCTCGTTCCTCCCTTCCCTTCTCTGAGCCTTGGGATACTTACTTGTAAACAGAGGATATATCAAAGAAGCTGCCATTTATGAGGCATTTAGTATGCACGAGGCACTGTGCTCAGTGCTGTCCCCCCATCCTCTGACCTCCTGTTCCCAGCCCCTCTCTGATAGAGGAGCTGTTCCGAGCATCGTCCTTGCAGGGTGTGAGGAAAGCTAAGTGAGCTGACGTCGGCACAGGCCTGAGCTCAATGTCCACGCTTGGTAGAAGCACAGCTAATGTTGCCTTTATCACTGCAACCCGTCTCTTAGGAGCCACGGCACTGGAACGGAAGAGCAGAGGACACCCCATTACCAGGAATGAAGCCCCTTCCCTCCTGGGCCATTGTGAACACATACCAGTCAAGGTCTCTCCCATGGCTCAATCCCAGAAATCAAAGGCAGGAGAGGAACTCGGGTCTTCTGGGTATCTTCTTGTGGATGGATGGTCAACATGTCTCTCTCGCAAAGACAGATTACTTCTCATGGTGAGTTAAGGGGATGTTATGCCAGATCCTCTTTCTACGGCATGTGTCAGGCAATGTAAAGTGGTTCCAGAAGGAAGCCAATGCTTGTCCTGCCCATTAGTGTGAGTCTGATCCCTTTGTTCCACTGTTGGTTCTTTGGCCAGATCATCCCTTCACTAACCCACTAACCATTCGCCGAGCAGGTGCTATCTGGCGGGCACTGTTCTGGCTGCATCCGGGGGCCCTGATCCCTACTTGTGTGCGTGCGTGTGTGCATGTGCACGCGCGTGTGTGCGTGTGTATGTGCGTGTGTGTATGTGACCCTTTAAAGGCTACAGCCTAACATAATCACCCTAAAGGGCCACTCCTGTTCCAGCAGCCAGTCCAGCTCCTAGCATGCAGTAGGTGCTTAAACATTGGTGGTTAAATTCAATTAAATTGTACCATAGTCGCCTCTGTGAGCTCCTGTTCGGGCACATCACAGGCAGGTTGCAAACACCCAGAAAACAGTTGTCAGGTGGGAGGGAATTGGAGCGTAGGCATTCACATTCATTCTCAAGTCTGGCTGGGCTTTGGGGAGAGGAGAGGTAGGGCCTGTTTTTATTTGCTGTCGCTTTGGTTTGATTTTTCACTGTATCGACTTCCCTGGAAGGGAAGGGGCCCCTCAGGTGAGTGGCGAGTAACCCCAGATCAGGCCTGGCTTATATTCTCATAACTTTCTCATATTACCAGCTCTGGATACGACTACACAGGCCACTTCATTGTGTAAAAGTCTCCCAAGAATCCTGGCGGACCCTCTGAGCATCCTAACTTCCCCCAAACGAACCCCCCAAACATAACAGCCAAGCATTCCCTAAAGCGAGTGACCCCAAGCACACAAAAGGTGCACAAAAGGCAAAAAATAATAGGTCTCCTTCATTCTGCCTACGGCCCCCGATGCAATGCCATAAAGCATGTGATTTAGGATATTAAATGCCGTTGGTGATGAGAACGTCATGTAAGATTTGCTTTGCGACTTCTTTTTTCTCGAACTGTCATTAAAAATGATTTATAGGTGAGCCCAAGTCTCAGGAACACCATGATTAGAATTGAGGGTCTGGGGGATCGGGTTTCCAGGGCAGCCTTGCCCGGCTGTCCAGAGTCCCGGGAACAGAAAAGCTGCACCAGACGGCAGCTCAGTGTTTCAAAGGTAAGTGCCTGCGGAAGGAGCACGCGCTCCTTGCTGAGGTGAAAACAATGAAGCTTTGTGGAACATTGTCAACTGCTGGTTTCAAAGGGTAGATTCCGCAGGGCCAAGCTGGAGGATGCTCCTTCTGCAGAAGCTTCTGAAAGTGGGGGTCCCCCCATCAGACTGGACTTGAAATTAGGTGATGCCATCAGATTTTGATATAATAAGGATGCAAAACTGTCATCTGTATCGTACTTTATTCTGTGCCTGACACTTGTCACGGCAGCCCGAGGATTCAGATACCGTTGGTATGAATCTCGTTTTACAGATGAGGAAACAGTTTCAGAGAAGTGAAGGATCTTGCTCATAGTCACACAACGGGGGTGAGAGGGTTTGAACCCAGGCTGTCTGCACCCCGAGCACAGGCTTAACTCAGGATTCTACCCTGGGTCATCACTTCTCATTCAAAGTGACTCTAAATACCCCTTTGCCTCCTCCTGTCCCCCTCTTTCTCCCCGCAAAGTTGCCATTAATTAGGCACCCACCATGGGCCTCTCCCATGGGTGCTTGCTCTAGGCTATCCCTGACCCTCCTTATTGCCCTGCCGATCTGGAGGTGTACTCTAGGTACCTCATTCAACGGAAACGCGGGGCCTAAGGTTGCACAGCTAGGAAAGTGGCTAAGCAGGGAATGGAGTCAAGATGGTGTGATTCCAAAGCAAACTTGCTTGTAGTGAAACCATTTATGCAAAATGGCATGCAAGCATCTTTTTGGGGTCTGAGGGGAAACAGGACCCGCATGGATCAGAGTCTTTGGAAAAACCATGAAAGGACTTAGAAGTTAAGTTGGCTTGGGGCTTGGAGGGCACTCTGGGCTCTGAGTACTTTGGGGTCTGAATGGTCTCTGCCTGTTGGACCAAGGAGGGCGAGCTACTCCGTCCACCCACGTGGATAGTGTCCCCCTATTATTATAGTTAGTGTTGCTGTCCCTGGGGTGCAGGTGCTACAGTCTGGTTGCAGCAGTTCTCCTTGATGAGGGCTCAATTTGTGCTCAGGACTTACATCCTGACTTTTTATAACTCTCTCACCTTCCCTAGATGAGAAAGAGTTTCATTCCCATTTTTCAGATGGGAAAACTGAGACCCAGGCTAATGAGCCCTGGCTGTTGTGACTCCGAAGCACCAGCTCCATTCTAAGGCTGCAGTGGGGAGGAGCAGATCACCTGATGCCACAGTCTGGGAGAGAATGTGTTTTTCTCTACTTGCCCATGGCCTCTTGTCTGTTGGTGAGGCAGGAGGGGGCTCCCGAGGAAGGCAGTTGACTGAAGCTAGCAGAAATGATGGGCTTTAGCCTCTTCCCACCTCCATGCACCCCTTGAGCTAAGGGCTTGGTGGTGGAGCTCCTAAGGCCTACTGTGTCTTTCCACAGTGACAGTTCCGGGGTCTGGCTCCTATGACAGAAGGTCCCAAACCTAGGGATTAGTGGTAAGGAGAGAAAACACATCCCCAGGGGGCCCAGGTTGAATTCTTGGCTATGGATCATCGTTCCCTGCAAGGGAACAGAGCACAGTGGGCTCAAGTCAAGCCCTTCAAAGTACCTTAGCTGGGCAGGTAAAAAGTCATGATTGAGTACGTGGGTAGTGCTCAGATAAGCCTGGGTCTGAAAGGATCCCGACTCTGCCCCTCACTGGCCGGCAAGGGAGTTAGCCTGTCCAAACCTCAGGTTCCTCACCTGTAAAATACAAATAATAATGAGAGTACTTTGGGGGTGCCTGGGCGGCTCAGTCAGCTAAGTGTCTGACTCTTGATTTTGGCTCAGGTCATGATCTCAGGATCATGAGATCAAGCCCCGCATTGGGCTCCCCACTCAGTGAAGAGTGTGCTTGGGATTCTCTCTCTCTCTCCCCCCCCGCCCCCCACCCCACCAGTCTCTAAAATAAATAAATAACTCTTTTTTAAAAAAAATAATAATGAGAGTCCTCTGTAGTGTTGTGGTGAGGGACACATGAGACAATGCCCACTAGGACACCTAGGCTGGCTCCTCACCTCTGCTGTTTGCCCCCCAGAAGCTAACTCTGAGGACTCTTATTTCAGCCATTCTTCAGTATTTTCCACAATGAAAAATGATGGTCATGTGCATGACGCACTCGTGACGTACATACCAAACCTCATATTAATAAAGCTAACCCATTTATACAGTGCCCACAGTGTTTCAGGGGCTGTTCTATATTATATATTTAAAGTGCCCAATGATGCTATGATGTGTAGGCTTCAGCTTTAGGCTTGGTGCCTCTCATTCTACCACGATCTGTCCTACTCAGGAAAGCACAGTGGGTTATCAATCAGTGAGGGTGGGGTTAGCGTGGGGGTGACTACAAATCTATTCTGATTCATTTAAGGAAGGAAGGGAGGAAGGAAAGAAGCGAGGGAAGGGAAGGAGAGAAAGAGGGAGACACAACAGGGAGGGAAGGAGAGGAGGAAAGGAGGAAGGCAGGGAGATGGGAAAATCTTGGTGATTTAATATAGGTTACAAAATCCTTGCAAAACATTTGTAACCAGTTGGCCCCCACCAGGGTTTCAAAACACAGCCCCCGAGAACCGTCACCCTAGTTTGCTCTGGATGACCTTTATCAACAAAAGTCTTAAAAGGGTTAATCTGTACTCATCGCAAGACTCACCCCATGCTTCTTTGTTCTCTGTAATCATGCCTGTCTCTCGCATAAATTGTGTCACAGGGCAGAAACCAGGTCTGCCTTGCTCCTTGCTATATCCTCAGGACCTCATATGTAGAAGTGTCCAGAAATAGGTCTTCAATGAGCCAAACAGAGATGATGAAAGAAGGAAATGTTTGAAATAAGGAAAGAGAAAAAGAGGAGAAAAATGATTCATCTGGGATTGCGCATCAGAGAATCTGGCCACAGACTTGTTTCATGTCATCTGTAGAGTATTTGTATTAGTCATGAGAAGGTAGGTTATGCTGAGATAACAAAGAGCCCCCATAGTTTAGAAGTGTAAAGAATATTTATTTCTTGCTCATGCAATATCTTCATTCTGTTTCTGCTGGTGGGATCAGTGGGGGTTACTCTGCTCACTTGTTTTTTTGTTTGTTTGTTTTGTTTTTCATTTTTTTATTGTTATGTTAACCTCTGCTCATTTGTTTTTATCAGAAGTCAAGGACCCAGCCAGAGTCCTAGCTCTCTCTTTTTTTTTAAGATTTTATTTATTTATTTGTTAGCACAAGCAAGGGGAATGGCAGGCAAAAGGAGAAGCACGCTCTCCGCTGAGCAAGGAGCCTGATGAGAGACTTGATCCAAGGACCCAGGGATCATGACCTGAGCCGAAGGCAGCCGCTTAACCCACTGAGCCACCTAAGCATCCCCAGACTCCTCCCATAGTAAGGGAGGCAACCGGAAGGGCTGGGGTGCGCGGTGCCTTGGCTTTGATAGCTTCCACACACGGAAGTGATGTGTGTTCCCTCTGCTGACTTCTCATTGGCCGAAGCAAGTCACATGGCCATGTTTATTCTCCAGAGGATGAGGAACGTGCGTGTCTACCGTATTCCTGGGGAGGGGCAGTTCTCAAAAGATTTGGTCAAAAGTGCCAACGAAAACCACGGTGTGGTTTAGCTGAAAATACTTTATACCCAAATATTTTATGTTGAGTGTAGATAGCTGGTTTCTCTGCACAGAATCTCAAACCTAGCAACGCTCACCCCCTGCAGCCAAGTACCATCGACCCTTTAGAAGGAGCAGGCATGCTCTCCTTCGCTGCCGGCAGCCCCACCTGGCCCGCTTCACTCATTTTGGTGAGGTGCCTGGCTCTTGGGAGCATTTGATGTGCAGACTTCTGGTTTCGAAGGATGAAAGTAGCTACTCCGAGCCCGTCCAGGCATTTTGTTTCCGTCGCCAGATGTGCTTGTAATCTATTCCCATCCCAGAGATGAGGAATGGTAATGCCCCACCAGGGCCTTGCTCAGCCCAGGGGCTTGTTGGCAGCAGTAGGATTGCATAAGCCTGCTAGGGGAATATTTAAGGGATCCTACGAAGTTGCGGGAGGGAATGTGAGCACGCAGGAGGAATTGCGGAACCCAGGTTCCTGGTGAGGGGACGCCCCGGCTGGTGGGAACTGAGGCAGGCAGCTGCTTCTCTTGGGAATCTCCTATTTCATGTGAGCTGCCGCTGCCTGCAAGCTCCTCCAGGTTCCCAGCAGCCCAGTCTGTAAGAGCCGTGGGAACTTGCCCATGTAACCGGCAGCTCGGGGGCGAGAGGATGTTTCCTTCTCAGCCGTGAC
This sequence comes from Eumetopias jubatus, assembly GCF_037043125.1. Taxonomy (NCBI): domain Eukaryota; kingdom Metazoa; phylum Chordata; class Mammalia; order Carnivora; family Otariidae; genus Eumetopias; species Eumetopias jubatus. The sequence goes on along the minus strand of NW_028274822.1, from coordinate 81,858,655 downwards.
CTAAAGCCAGCAGGTTGTGGAAGTGCCCCAGTAAGAAGATGCAAGGTTGTTCTCGGTAAACAGCAAGTCAATCGGTCAGGATAGTCTAGATTCTGTTGCGGTAACAAACAAGCCCAACATTGCAGTGACTGCAAGCAACTAGAGATGATGCTCACTCGCTATTTTTGCCCACTTGACACGTGGATCTCCGGTCAGGAGGGTGGCGTTACTCACCGTAGCCACTCAGGTTCCGAGGAGAATGGAGTAGCCACCACCTTCAAAATCGCTGGTCTCCATCCCAGAGCAAGAGTGCTCTAGAGCGTGCCACGTCCCTAATCTAAGGCCGCTGCCCAGGAACGACACAGCACTTCTGCTCAGGTGTCAGGGGGCCAGGAAATGCAGAGAGCCAGAAATCTTCGCTAGACAAATTAGTGAATGGCCACTGTATTGGAGAGGAGATGGCTGCTTTTATAAACACCACCGTCTGAATGCAAAGCCTCTCTTAGACTGGGGCATCCCTGCCATCAACAATTCAATGCATCCATCCTCAAGGCCACAAGACCTCCATACTTGTTGTTCCCTTTGCTTCAGACACCATTCCCTCTGCCCTTTGGCCAGCTTCTTCTCCTTGTGCAGGTCTCAGCTTAACTGTTACCACCTGTGGAGCGCCCCCCCCCACCCCGCCCCTATGCAGTCTTTTTGTTATGCATCACTTTTGAAAAATTTTCTTCCTAGCCCTTATCATTATCTGGAATGATTTTTTTTAAATGATGTGTTTGTATTTATTTATTGCCTTTGTCCATTCTCCCATACTATAAGGCAAACACTGTCAGAGCAGGCATCATTGGTCTCCTTCATAGAGATCTTCCCACCATCCTGGACAGTGACTAACACATAGAAGGTGCTCAATAAATCTGGGCAAACTATATATGGACACGTGCTCAGTAACTATGCACGGGTGAACCTATCAGTAGCTACAACTTATGTAATGCATACTGTGTGGGTCTCTACTCCTACTTTGCTACACTCCCTGGCAGGCATTAGGATCAGTCCCATTTTGTAGAGGAGACTACAGCTCGAGGAGATAAAATGACTTCCATGAAGCCAGAAATAGGAAATGACAGGGTTTGCCAAAACCTACGCCATTGTTCCTGAGCAGCACTGGACCACAGAGGACACGATTTAAGAGGCCTCCTGGGCGTAAGATGTGGAGCCAGCTGCTAAGGGTTGGGGGCGGGGGCAAGTTCTTGTTCGTGGTCTTTGCCTTCACATCAACAGAATCCCGCTTGACCAGTCTAAGGTTTCCGTGATTCCACGTATTTCATGTTTGATTTACAGACCATAGTGGGCTGAATGGTGGCCCTCCGAAAAAAGATACATCCACATCCTAACCCTCAGAACCTGAGATTGTGACTTCACTTGGGAAAAAGGTTTTTGTAGATGTAATTAAGTTAAAGATCATAGGATAGAATCATCCTGGCTTACCCAGGTGGGCCCTAACCCCAATGACAAGGATCCTTAGAAGAGACAGAAGGGAAGCAGACATGGACCCAGAGAAGACCCTGGGAATATGGGGACAGAGACCAGAGTCACGTAGCCATGAGCCAAGGAAGCAAGCAGCCACCAGGAACTGGAAGAGACAACGGAGGGTTCTCCCCTAGAGCATGACCCTCTGATACCTTGAGTTTGGACTTCTGGCCTCCAGACTATGATGGAATAAATTTCTGTTGTCTCGAGCCATGAAATTTGGGGTGATTTGTTACCGTAGCCCTAGGAAGCGAATACGCTGGTTTATACATAGGGTGTTTTAGAGTTGTCTATTTTGAAATCTGGATCGTACTAGGTATAAATATCAGGACCCCACTCCTTTTCATGTTTCCTTAGCTGCTCCCTGCCCTGTGCTCAGCCATGTTCTGATGTCTTGTGCCTCCATACAATGTCAGAACTGGGGGGTCAGGCTAACTAACAAGGGACTTGGTATCTGTTTACTACAAAGCCCTTCCTAACCTTCTCTGGTGGTTTGTGCACACCCCTCCCCGGGAGTCTGGGCTCTGTGAGAGGCCTAGAGCCCTGACTGATGGCCCAGGATACAAGTGAGGCGCAGGAGACTTTATAAATGATGATTGCTTCAAATCCCAGCTCCGCCACTTGCTAAGTCTTGCTTCCCTCTCCTGTAAAATGGGTGCACTCATAACCATCATAGGGATGAGATGAGGCTTAAATAAAAAGTATTTTGAAGGCTCTAAGCTGAGTGCTGGCATTCCATACATGCTAGCAATTATTGCTATTATGGGACCAATTTAAGAAATGTAATTATTGCAAAGCAACATTAACTTACCCAGCTCAATTTAGTTTAATAGAGTCTGCTGCGGTGCTGAGGGGATGCCCATCTAGGTAGGGGACTGTGTCCACTTTGGAAGACATGGCTATGACGTTCGTCACAGAATCATTATGCTGCGCTCAATGGTACGGCTCAGTGAAGGGCAAGGGCCCTGCCAAAATATCCAAAATGGCCTGTCTGGGGAGAAAATCTGGGTTGGAGTCCAGATCAGTAAAAAGGAAAGGACCACATCTTAGACCGAGCCCCATAAGAAGCATCCAGAGAGTAAAAGTACTTCCATATTTCTGTTCCACAAACCAGATGGCAAGAAATGTAAAATCAAACCTATTACAAGAAGACAGAAGAAACACATTTAAATGGCTGTTTTCATCTATGTGCAGCATGACATTGATGAAAATGCGAATTATAGTTGCTAAAAGGAAGATCTTTCACCAAGAGACGTCTTTGGTTACACGGTTCAGCATTCTTATTTTGGTCCAACACTAGAAGAAAGTCCGTGTGACATGTGAGTGTCTTGATCAGTCTTTGAAAATTAATGGCTGAATCAAAGGCTGTCAAAAGGCCCTCCTCCCCTCTTGGCCTTTAAAAGAAATACATTAATTTGCACATCATGTCGTGTCTCAGCATTCCAGCTGCCATCTACCATTCTGCCTCGGAAAAAAGAATTCTCCGGAATGCCCACAAGTGTGAGCATCCCTGTCATTTCTCGTTGGTTTTTGTGTCGTGTTCCCGGCGGCCCATGTCCAGGATGTGGAATGTGGATTCAGTGCCTTCTCATTAATAAAGCCAGCCTTCAACATGTGGTAGCTTCAATTCTAGCTATCTTCGGCATGATTCAAAGATGGGTACCGCTCTTCCAATTGGTTCCCATTGACCCCCCCAACCTAATTAACCTGAATTCCGTCTCTGCTCTCCCCAGGGGAAGGAAAAGCATGCCAGCCCTTCATCTTCCCCATTCCTCTTCCTCTCTGCAGTCTGGGACCAACTCTCTGGAGAAATCTGCTTGTGTCAGGCTCTGCAATCACCGGTTTCCTCAAGCGCAGTTCTGCTTAAGATGATGGGGTGTGTTTTTCATTTGAAACGAATCCACATCTGGGACTCACTTAACTTGATTTGGGAAGTCCTGTGTTTCTGATCCAGAAAACAAAACAAAAAAATTTTGTGAAAATAAGCCTGATTTTTTTTTTTTTTTCCTTTCGGGGCGGATTGATTTTACTTCCGTTAGATTTAGCTTGCAAGGGAGAAAAGGAGAGAAAGAGAGAGAGAGCAATGCACACTGAATGGGCTTGGCTTCATGACTGCCTTTCCTTGTTGGATGACGAGGCCGTACATATGCGGACTGATTGAATTATTCCACTTCCGAGGAGGGGGACAAGGCCAGGATAGAATCTTCTTCCTGATTGCTGTCCCTTTGGGTTTCCTGCCCAGGAAAAATGGTGCAGGATGAGGGAAGGCATTAGAAACCACAAAGAAGCAAAACCTACTTGTGTTATTTGGCTGGCCTGAATTACCAGGGTAAATACTTGGAACTTTATTCCATACTACTGGAGGGCCCTGGAGGATATCTGGTTATAGAAAATACGCAAGGAGCCCCCGCCCCCTAACTCACCTATTTAGTAGGGTATATAGGTGATGGACCCAATACGAGAGAATCCAAATGTAAAAATCAGATGTATGTGGGGTGGAGGGCTACAGACAGTGATGATTATTTACATTATAAAAAATTCATTTTTTCCCTACACAGATCCATTGTAATTTTTTTTTTAAAAAAACAGCTAAACCCTCTACTTACAATTTTTCTAGTCTGCAAAACAATGAATGATACATGGTGTGTGTTTTTTCACTATGGTTTTATTATTACGATTGTTATTATTATTATTTTTAAGATTGTATTCATTTACTTGATACACAGAGAGAGAGCACAAGCAGGGGGAGAGGCGGGCAGAGGGGGAAGGAGAAGCAGGCTCCCTGCTCAGCAGGGAGCCAGACAGGGAGCTGGACACGGGGCTTGATCCCAGGACCTTCAGATCATGACCCCAGCCAAAGGCAGATGCTTAACCGACTGGGCCACCCAGGTGCCCCTTCACTATAGTTTTAAAATAGCTAAACCCTCTACTTCAGTTTTCATTTAATTTTCCAAAAATGAGTGATACATGTTCTTTTAATATAGTTTTTTAGATAGCCAAACCCTCTACTTAAAATTTTAATCTAATTGAAAAAAACAAATGATGCATGTTTTTAAAGAAATTTGCCTAAAGTCTACATGTATCTGGGATTCACAGCAACTGAGTCTAACCTTTGATTTAAAAAACAAAACATGGAAAGATCATACATGTGAGAAGAAGCACACACACACATAAATACACACACACACACATCCCACAGACTTTTGGCTATCATCTGCCTGAACTTTGCATGTCCAAACCCCTACTCTTCAACAAGTCATAGATAACTTTGGATATAAAGTTTATGCATTGCTATTGCACACAGTAATTGTTTACACTTTTTATTCTTATTAACTACGCAGGGTGCAGATGCGAGGACTGGAACTACACTGCAGGCTCTGGCATGAGCTAGACCTAGGTTCGAATCACAGTTCCACCAGTTACTACCTCTGTGATCTCGGGAAAGTTAAACAATCTCATATGTAATAATAATAATAACTGTTTCATGGGGCCTTTCCAAGGGTTAAATGAGCTGAGACACCTAATACTATGAGTGGTACTTGGTACACTAAAAAATTATTTCAGTATCAGGATTATGATTAAATATGATGAAATAAAATAATATATTTAAGCATTTAGTAGAATTCCTGGAACTTAATAAATATTCAATAATTTTTAAGGACTTAGCCAAAGAAATAATCAACCCAGACATTCCTGAGTACATCTAATGGAAAACAAGGGTTACATCAGTTGAAACAAGCCTATAATTAGGACAGGAAATAGCAGAGTTTAAGCTCCTTCACCAAGAAAACTGAATTTGACTTTTGTGGCAGAACCAAAATTTCAAACTGAGTTAGATCAGCTTTGGGAAGAAAATCAACCAGTCATCATGCTGTGAGGACTTTTCCAGTGCTCTGGATAGTGCTCTTAGCTAGCATTTGTTAAGTGCTCAAGGTGTAGAAGGCATTGTGCTAAGCTCTTGATGCGAATTAACTCCGTTAAGGCTCACAAGAACCCGATGAGGCAGGTATAGTTCTTAGCCCCATTTTCCGGATGAGGACACCCTCACTTACGTGTGCCCGAGACCACACACTTAGCAACAGAGCTGGAAAAAACCCAGGTGCCTGCACTTAACCGTGAGCTTTACTTCCTCTCCGGGATAGATTCTGGCCAAGGAAGCCCTTTATCTAAAAATAAAGGATGCAGACACCACACAATGGCATTTTAGACAGCTGAAGGGTGGAAAAGTAGAAGACACCCCAGCCTGGGAAGCCATGACGGAAGGGCTGGTTGGCGGCACCTGACGAGCATCAGACGCTCACCTGTCGCTCTGGCCAATAGAAATGCTCCATACTGGATGGTGGCATAAAAAGGTCCAATAGGAGTGTTGCATACTAAACGGGGCAAATCGAGCCAATCCGTTGTCTCTTGTAGAACCTTACTTGGAAATCCTAGGTGTATAAAAAGAACGCTGTTTATTCGCGCTGCAATCTTTGTTGCTAGCAATGCTCAGTTACTCTTTCAGGTAATGGTTCTTTGGTGTATTTAATAACTATATACCGAGGCCTGCCATGTACCAGGCAGGGGCTGGGGACGGGGGAGACAGCAGTGAGCCAGACGGTCCTGGTTCCCACCCTCATGAGGTTTGCAGTCCCGTGGGACACACCGACTTTGAAAACTTTTTCAACGATGTAATTAAATTCCGGACAAGTGCCTTTGAAGGAGGCGTCTAGGTTACCATGAAAGTATAAATATCTAGAGGTGATACTCAAAATACTAGGCAACCAGTAGAGCCTGCCAACAATTATTACTGATGCCGGGCTTTCACAACCCGAATACCTGTTCAGGGTAGGTCCCTTCTGGGGGAGACTCTTCTAGGCAGCAGGGGACAGAGAGTTCTGTTGAGGAAGTGAGTTTAATTATTTTTTAATTAAACTTTTTACTTTGAGAGAATCATAGAGTCACACAGGTGGCTGTAGGAAATAATACAAAGATCCTGTCCCCCCCCCCACCCCCCACCCCATGGTAACATCTTGCAAAATGATCGTACACATATGTCCACAATAGCACATAAATGCAAAATGATAAATCACAACCAGGGAACTTAAATGTTTTTACAAGGAAATGTTAATCTTGAGTTTTGATCAGGTTGTCCATGCATAGAGAATAAGAGTTAAAAAAATTTTTTTTAATTTTATTTACTTGAGAGAGTGAGAGAGAGTGAGCACGAGCAGGGTGAGGGGCAGAGGGAGAAGCAGGCTCCCTGCAGAGCAGGGAGTCCAATTTGGGGCTTGATCCTGGGACTCCGGGGTCATGATCTGAGCCAAAGGCAGACCCTTCACCGACTGAGCCACCCAGGCGCCCCAAGAGTTAAAAATCTATAAAAGGGGAGGTGGGGAAAGTGAGTCTCCCTTATTCTCTGCCTTTCAGACACCCAGCTGTTCTCCCTGAAGTCCAATAGTGTTAAAATTTTCTTGCATAACCTTTCTCAAATACTTGATAAATGTACAAACATGATACCTGTGTGTGTTGTGTGTGTATAATGTGTGTTGTGTGAGTGTGTGTGTATTTTCTCTCCATACAAGTGGGAGCGTACTCTATCCACAGTTATGCATCCTGCTTGTTTTACTTAATATCTTTTGATAAGAAGTGAACCTTCAAGATGAGTCTGAGGAGGAGGCGGAGAGGCATTCCTGGCAGAGGGAACAATGTGAGCCAAAGTCCAGAAACAAGAAGGACACTGATCCTTCCAGAAAGAGGACAGAGGCCCCTGCGGGCAAGGAGAAGAGGAGGCAGAGGTGGATGGTGACCGGGAGGAACACGGGCTCTCAGACCTTGAGCTAACGCTCGTGTTCTCCATGTGGCCCATACCCTGGGCTCCAGAGTCACCCTATGGCTGACGAGGACACGTCCCACCTCCAGTGTCCATTGCTGCAAGATCAGCTCCTCACTGGATGGCCCTGCCTAATGCAGTGAGGCTGCTTGCCTCCCCAGACCCAGAGAAGAGCATTTGTGTGGTCAAGGCTAACTGCTGGCTTCCTCAAAAGCCCGCCTTCCTTCTCCAGCTCTCCTCGGGACTTTTCCAGTGCCTTCAGGTCTTCCCAGATGGCCAAGGACAAGGAAAAAGAGGCATGGAAGAAGACCACAGTTCTTGTCTCCTTTTTGCTCCTATTTGCAAGAGACAGCGGGAAAATGTGCCTCTGATTATGACCCCTCTGTGCTTCCTAAAAGCTTCTTTCTGGACTTTTAAGTCTTCTCAAGTTTCAAGTTCTGTCTTTCTCTTTCCCCTGTTCTGTTTTCCTCTATTTAAACTAATCTAAAAAAAGCTATAAAAAGCCCCTGACACTATAAATTCTCCTGTAAACCCAGGTTTTATAGGTTTAATTGCCCCTTTTTACAACACTGCGTGCCTGGGTCCTGAAACACTTCAGTTTTGCAGGACAAGTTCAAATTCATAGCAAGAGTCTGGGCCACCCTGCGATGGGGTTTTGAACTCTGGAAGCCTGTGAGGCACCTGGGTCTGGCCTCGGCTGAACAATTTATTCTCAGACCATTCCAGGTTGCCCATGTAGTCAGAGCGAGACTTATTTGTAAGTGAGAAAGTGGCCACATCCTTAGAGAATGCCAAGTCCTCTCAAGGCCCTGGGTTAATTCTGGTTGGAGAGAAGGCCTATAAAAGCAACATCAACACCAACACAGTGTTTACTATAGCCACACAAGCAATCACTATTTATCGAGGGCTAGTAACCGTGCAAAAGCATTTTACGTGCATGATCCTCACCACCACCCTGTAGGTAGAGACCACCCACATAGCACTTGTTGCAAGGAAGACCCCGAGGCTCAGAGACTGAAGTCATTTTCGTGAGCTCACACAGCAAGCCTGGGATGACAGTGAGAACAGCCAGGCTTCTCCTCTTAGATGCAAAATTGAAGACGCGCCAAAAACCTTGGGAGTCAACACAAATACCATTTTAATGTGATATTTTTAAAAATCGAATCGCCAAAGTACGTCCCATAGGCCAACCACCTGATTTTGTAAACCCCAAATTTATTGGCTCCAGGGTGGGGACTCAGGGGAGTCAGGGGGAAGCTGAGTCACCCAAATGCAGGGTTGAAGCCTATCTTTTATTAAACTTCTGAAATTCTTTTCATCACGGATTCTTTGCCTTTTTTTTTTCCTTTGGATTTTTGAAATACTGCATTAAAATATTATTTGTCTCAGTCATGGAGTTTTTTTGGTGCCCCCGTAAAGTTCCCACCCAAAGCGAGTACCCCACCTGCCTCACCCTAGTCCCACCCCTGTCACACAGTGAGGAGCGTAGACCCCAGTGGGCCGGTCTGTTCACCCAGCTGACTGCCAAGGTGATTCGGAATCGTGACCTCCCGAGTGTAGTCACTAATGCTTTGTGTGGTGACAGTGGCAGGTTGGGGCAAGACTGTCCTGTGGATCCTACCTCTGCCCAGGCAGGGGAGGGGCAGTCTCCTATATAAAATTGCCTCTGGAATATCTGGCGGCCTCAAGTGCAAGTACTTGGTACTCCCTTAATACTATGTGCTCATTAGCACACTGAGTCTGGGAGGGGGAAGTGGGGAGACCTTCAAGGTAAAGTTTGCATCTTGTACGTTGGCAGGTTCACCCTCTAATTCTATGCACATTGCTCCCCCTCTGTCATTTGTCATATCCCATGTGGGAGCCAGCAGCTCTGGATGCCAATTCTGAACTGGCCGCTGGTTTCTCCTCTGGCCTCACCTGTCAGCTTCTCTCCTCCAACCATGCAGGTCCTTCTGGACTCCGAATTCCCTTGACCTTGAATGCCTTCCCCTGCCCTGGTCACCTGGCTCCCTCTCCTTCCTCGTATTTCTGTTCATTCATCTCCCCCTCAGGAAGGCTTTCTTTAACGCTCCCCACCTGCACCCCAGCCAAAGCCCCCTCACCCCTACGACCTCTCCTTTGCTACCCTTGTACATTGATATCGACATACTTCATCGTAGGCAATGGTCTACATTTCCTACCAGCCGGTAAGTTCCAAGTGGCAGGTCCAGGGTTGGCCTTGTCCACCTCCTCAACACCAATGGCCATCAGGGACCTGGAGACCAGCAGGAGCTCAAGAAATATTTGTGAATTGAGTGAGTGACTCTATGGCCTATCATACTGCTCTTAACCTCCCTGAGCTGAAGGGATCACAAACGTAGAGTGAGAGCAATTTGATTTCAAAGGGCCCCTGACATTCTGTTGTGAGTCTGCGATACCATCTGGGGCCTCGTTAGGGAGGACACAGTACGTTGGAGTTTGTCCAAGGCCTGGGGCTCCCGTGGCCCCTGGCAGATGAGATGCATTCTTACTGACCACTGAGCCAGGGAAATGGAGACCGGTCTGGTCTTTTCATCTCAGTCAAGAGATCGGAATCTCCGACAATACCAGAGATTATCCACCCTCCCCTGATTAGTCTGCCTTCAACTTGGGGGCCAAGAAAACAGCTTGAATATTACCCAAATCCATCGAGATTTCCCTGGGAGTCACTTTCCAATTCAGGGCTTGATTCTGCTTTGAGAAACAGGATGATGTCATTGCTCAGAGTTAAAGGCATTGGAAGATATTCAGTAACATACATTCATGGTTGGAAAGAAACTAAGCTGTGCATGTTTAACTGTTTTGATATGGAGTCGCCCTGGCTGGCGAACTTTCACGTAGGCCAATGGGTCACGAAGACTTACTTGCCAAGCTGGTTTATGAGGAATGAAGCATAATACTATGGCAACACTGGGTGAAAGATCTTTAGGCCCTCATGGGGTCCTCCACCACTGTCGTCCCTGTCTGAATTTCAGTGGGTCAGAACAAACATCCACTCAGGAGGCAGATTACTAGTGGGGCCACAGGTCTCCCTCAGATCTTCCAAAAGACTTTGGACAAGACCATGACCTTCTTCTGATTTCCCATTTAGCACCATTTGTGGTGTTTGGGAAGGTCTATGGGAGAAAACTCCAGAGTAATTCTTTGTAAGTTTCAAAGAAAAAAAGATGTCAGTGATTCTCATTTGATCTTTAGAGATGAGGCATCATTCTAACCACCCTCTCAGACTTGTTCTTATGCCAGAAGACTGACCTGGGGTGCCTTTTGCCTTTTAAATACCACTGGGGAGCTCCCCACTGCCTCCCCTAAAGAAGAAAGCCAAAATGGCACCCTAGCCACTCACACTAGGGTCCCGTGGCTCAGTGAGTATTCTAGAAGTAGGCAGCCTTGGGTTGCGTTCTGGTTGTGCTGCCTGCTGACCATGCATCATTGATGAGGTGACTTATGTCTCAGAGTCTGCTTCTATAACTCTCCAACAGGCATAATGAAGACATTCATACCTGTATCCTAAGGTCTGCCCTCAGAGTTAAGAGAGATGCCATAGATCAGGGCCTGGCCCCCAGTTCACTGATTCACACATATTGGCCATTATAATGGCTGTTCCCCACTGTCTGGTTCCTACCTTCATGCTCCATCCCCGTGTTCTTCCCTTCTTTGCTTTCCTGCCCCGGCCCCCTGACCCCGCCCCCCCATCACATAAGCCTTTCTCCCCGTGACTCCATTCCTATCCAGGAGCTTGACCTTCTCTTAGAACACCTCACCCCATTCTGCAAACCCTCCTGTACGTTTCAAGGCCCAGCGGTGAGGTTGCTGTGGGAAATAAGCAACATGGCACTTAGTCAAGCACCTGGCATGTATTAGCAGCTTAATAAATGGCTTGCCGAAGCTGTTGACTCTGAAACAAATGTCTTACAAGAAATCTGCCGCTATAAAAGGTTGCATTTCCTGTGTCTTCCCACGGCAAAACCTCCGTTCTGGAAATTCTGCAATCAAAGATGTGTTTCCCTAGGAGAAGTAAATATGGGATTAGATGTAAATGCTGGTTTACGCTTGATTACTAATTTTGCAAAGTGCATCAAGCTATATTTAGTCACTGTACCCTCGTGTGAGTTCGTTTCTCCATTCCCCCTTAGCCTGACAAGTAGCGGAGACTCAACTTTTAAATTGTGGGATCTGTGGTAGGAGGAGGCACAGCAAGAGGGAACTGAGAAATCAGTGATGTGAAAGGGAGAGAAATCAGAAGGTATCAAGCATGTGCTCAAAGAGGATGTAGAAAAGCCAGAAGGACAGACTCTTCCCATTTCATTTAACTCATGTGTTTGTTGAATGAATGACCAATCGCTCTCAGCATTATCCCCTCTACTTTCTCTTTGGCTTTGAACCCAGCAGCTAGATTTTTTTTTCATTGACTATGTCAATCGGTACTTCCTGAGATTTTCTCTAGGGTTATTCAAGTTCCCGTTTCCTCTAGACCTCCCCATCTGATCTAGGCTCCCAAGAGCAAGAGAGAATGGATGTTTACTGTCATGAACTCCGCCTGTCACACGGGGACTGTCATATATATAGAGTTGGTACTCACTCAATATTGGTCCCATTCAATACTCCACTTGCCCCTCCACTAACTCATGCAGGTGTTTTCTGCTTTAAAACTCTGGTCTTCTCCTGTCTGCTGCCACGGTATCAGGTCCACCTGACCCACACTCCTCGCCTGTGGCCTCTGAGTCGAGAACTTGTTGGCTTCAAAGTGAACCATGCTTCTCTATGTAGGTTTCCAGCAACATCTTTGAAAGGTTCTGCTTGCTCTTAGAACTCTCTCTTTGGTTGTACAAATAATTTCATGAGGCTGGGATCCCTTTGCTAACTTAGAAATGCAATCCAACTCATTCCATGAGTTTATTGTTTATGGGAAGTTTGCATCGACTTTGTCTCAAGCACAAGAGAAGAGGGTGAGAGGAGCAATTTCTTTAGGCATCTTTGTTTTCCCTGCCCAGATCTACATGGGCTCCATGTCCCTGCTCACCAACCCCCTCCCTTTACTTAATTATTTATTTACTTTGGACTTAGTATGAGTCCTTTTCCTGCAAAGCCCTGAAAACCCAACCAGGGGAGGGATTGCCCCAGTGAGGTGCTGGTCTGGCTAGGCTGTTGGTGGGAACCCTCTTACCATCAGTTTGGAATTCATACATTCATCTACTCCTTCAGTAAACACTGATGGAGCAGTCGCTCTGGGCCTGGACAGGCTCCTGGGGGCACAGTGAAGGGTGTGCTGGGCACAATGCCTGGACTCTTAGAGCTCACTGTCTGTGGGGGAAGGCAGACAGTTAAGGGAGTGATGACAGTCCATCATGACAAAGGGGGTGGCACATCTGTTATATGGAGTGCCCCCCTGGGCGAAAGGCGTTGCACCCAGTACTTTTTACAATTTTGCTGACTTCAGTTTTCTCCCCCGTCAAATGGGGGTGACCACAAGACTTATTTCACAGAGCTGTTACAAAGGGTGTAAGAGTTTTCATTGCAAAACACGTGTAATAGCATCCAGCATGTTAACCTGTGAGCTCACTGAACATATTTACACACCCCCATTTTACAGATGCAGAAACTGAGGCTCAGAGCCCTCCAGTTGTTGGCCTTGAGTTCTGAAGGCATCTAAGAACCTGGAGAGATCTGAGAGAGATCTCCAAGACTTGCCTTCCATGATACAAGCCCGAGAGCATTCGTTAGGCTCACAAACTGTGCCCCAACATCTAACGTCCTCACACCAGACTTGTGGAAACTGCTACAGAGCACACTCTTCAGGAACTGTGGAAAAAGTCAAATCTAGTCCAAGAGGGAAAAAATAACTACACACAAGCTAAATTCAACACCAGCTATGGGTTGTTTTTTTTTTTTCTTCTTCTTCTTCTTCATTTTTTTCCCCTCCTTCTGAGCTCTCTTAACTCTGAAAAACCAGAAAACCCATTTGCTAATAATAGGTTTTCTCGTATGATTTCTGGATTCAAGGTAGGTAAGAAATAGGAGAGAGATAAATGATTCAGAGTCCCCAAACACAATCATTTGGCCTGTGGTTTGGAGAAGGTTTAACAGCTGTGAGTGAGACCTCAGAGCCGAGCCAAACCCGAATCCTGCATGCAGTCTGGCAAGATCGCAAGTGCAATTTATCTGAAAATATGGGAAGAACCCTCCTCTTCCTACTGCCAACTGGGACCCCAGCAATGGAAATAGTGAGAAGTGGCCTGATCCTACTGTACTTCCACTCATGCTTAGTGCACCACGGAAAGCAAACAAACAAGCAGAGTCCGGTGTCTTCAATTCTCTTGTGACCCTTTCCGCTCTGACAAAATAAATTAAGAAGAAGAAGAAGAAGAAGAAGAGGAAGAAAAAGGAAGGAAGGAAGGAAGAAAGGAAGGAAGGAAGGAAGGAAGGAAGGAAAGAAAAGAAAGAAAGAAAGAAAGAAAGAAAGAAAGAAAGAAAGAAAGAAAGAAAGAAAGAAAGAAAGAAAGAAAGAAAGAAAGAAAGAGAAAGAAAGAAAAAGAAAGAAAAGAAAAGAAAAGAAAGAAAAAAGACAGGGAGAGAGAAAGGGAAAGAAAGGAAGGGAGGAAGAGAATGAATGAAAAGAACCCCAGAAAACTCAGCTTTCTGAGGATATAGAAGCTCTCATTCCAAACAATGAAATTTGGGGCAAAAATAAATATCCAGCTCAGGGAGGGGCTGTCATGAAGCAAAAGAGTACATCCATATGGCAGACTCTTGAGCTACTACTGAACTGATCTTTTAAAAGGCTCCCAGTATAATGTCAAGTTAAAAAAAAAAAAAGCAGAAACTTGGGTGAGCTCAACCACATAAAGAAAATAAATACAGATGGGGAAAAATGATCAGAGGGAAATATCCCAAACCATCACTCGAGAGAGCATTTGCCTTTGGGTGGGACAAGTCCTTGTGATTGCTTTATTTATCACCAATTTGATGAACCTCGAGGCCTGGCCCTTCTCTTGGCAAACACATTCTGGGAGTAAATCCCTGCAATGATGGAACGCCTCTAAGTCTCAGCAATATATCAGTACTGATCGCTGACCTCCGGGAGTGGTCCAGGTAAGAGGGAACTGCCTGTGAAGCCTCCCTTTTTCTCTTTCCCACAGAAAGATGTATTTGATGCAAACTAGCATAAATTTCTTTATCACAGTGGTGATATACATTTCACAGAAATGTGAAGGGAGATGTTCCCTCCAAAAGGGCAATGCACTTGAACATTTGGAAATCACCTGGACTGCCTGCTGTTTTCCACTCTCGAAGGCTCACCAGGCACATTGGTGAGTAAAGGCCCTGACAAGTCCTGCATTGAAGTGTATTTACTTTGTGGAGCCCAACTTTTCACGGATTCTTTGATCACACTCCCCTGTATTTCCCATCATCCTTATGATCCTACCCTGGGACTAGAGTTCCGGGAAAGAGCCATGGGCAATAAACTGTATTCGACTGCAAAATGACCACAGTCTTTCCCCTTCCTCAGTGTACATGCTCTTTGTAATGTGACTGCAGCATTTCCCACCAAGCACTGGAGAGTGTGTCCCATCCTTGAATCTAGGCCGGCCTGTGACTTGCTTTGGCCAATAAAATGTACCAGAAATGACAGGGTGGCCGTTCTGGGCCTCGGCTTCAAGGGACCCTGCACGCTTTCACTTCCTCGTAGAAGGAATGCTACCACCACCACGAGAGTGAGCTCGAGCTATCCTGCTGCAGGATGAAAGACCACTTCGAGGATGGGCAAGGATTCCCAGCAGAGGGTCCCCTGGACCAGCCCAGCACCCAGCCAATGCTGCCGCTGACCGAAAACACATTCATGAGTCCTGCTGAGAGCCGAAGAACTGCCCAGCTGAACTCAGCTCAAAAGCTCCCTGGAAGAACTGTGAACTAAGTAAGTGGTGGTTCTGTTAGCCACTAAATTTGGGAGCAGCTTGTCATGCAGCAAGAACTGGGATGTGTGTGTGTGTGTGTGTATATATATAGGATCACCTTGAAGCAAGCACATTTTTTAAAAGTAAACAATCTGCAACTTTTAGGGCTTTGTTATTCATAACGAGTCACGATTCTAATACATCAGTCTGCGTCAACCAGGCTGGGATGGAGAACCTACACAAACATGGGGTTTGGGCCCTATCTTTGATATTTCAAGGAGAAAAAACCCTGCTTCCTAAACGCAGCTGCCTACAAGGCTGTCTTCCCAAACCTATTCTTCTTTTCTGCTTCCATCTTCAAGGAGAACTTGCCCAGATGGGAGATTTACTTTGCTGCGTCTGCAGCTTCAGGGCGAGCGGGGGTGGGGAGGCGCAGGGGCAGATGAAAGCGAGGGTTTGCCAGGGGCTGGGGCTGGGGCAGGAGCAAGGTCAGGGGCACCGGCCGGGGCTAGGGGTGGGAAGGGAGGCTTTCCAGGGCTGTGCGAAGTTGGAGCAAGGAACCCCAAGCCAGCCAGTTGCAGAAAGTGAGATCTGGAAGGGAGGTATGGTAACAGGCCAAGGAACTTGCCAATGAACTGACTGTTGATGGAGTGGCTCTTGCACACAGCCCTGCCATCTTGTAAAAAAGGGTTTTATTTGTCCTTTTTTGTGAGAGTCCTGGGAAGCAATCATTAAAGGAACAGACCCGAGGCAGTCGGCACAGGTCTGGGAGAGTGCGCGCCTGCCCGGCCTCGCTCTGCACCCACCCCCACTTTTACAAGGGGCCAACTGGGTTGCAAGGTTAAAGCCAGAGGGGACCAATTGGTGTTGTGGGGCTTTTTTACAAAGTGCAAAGGATCAAAGTAATTAGCAAAGGGCGAGAGCCCAGGCCTGTTAGAGAAAGAAGCCAGCCACCCAACGCCTTCCGCACGCACACGCGCAGCTCGTCTTCCCCAGACCCGCTGCTAAGGTCTCCTGAGAGCGCCAGGAAAGGGCCCATTGCAGGGTGCACCGTGCTGGAGGGGGCTCCTGTGGTAGCAGGCAGGAAGTGAACCCAGAAGGAGCCAACTCTGAGCCAGAAGGGCTTTGGGGGATCTCTAGGTAGCCCGAGAGAGAGAGAGAGAGAGAGAGAGATTCATTGCATTGCTTCCTTCTTGCTTCCAGTGGAGGTTCCAGTGGCTAGACCCAGACTTGGAGAACAGGATGAGGGAATAATGGACTCTTATGGAGCACTTCCAAAGCTTATCTGCTGTGATAATGGCAGGCCACGACTTAGGATGGAGCAAGGCATCATCCAGAGGATTATTTTAAGTGGTCTATAGACAGGACTTTAAATTATATAGAATTACTCAGTGAATGTCTTCTTTCCTCCCCTTCCTTCCTTCCCTCCCTCCTCTTCTGTCCTTCCCACTTTCCTCCTCCATCCCTCCCCCCCCCCCCCCCCCGGCCTTTCTGATTCTACCAAGAAGAAAGTCTCTATTTGGTGCCAGAGTGCTGCAGAGGCAGACTAGTGGCCTTCAAAGATGTCCACACTTGTGGCTATGTTAACCTTCCCTGGCAGAAAGGTCTTTGCAGGTGTGATGAAGGTTAAGGTCCCTGAGATGGAGAGATTGTCCTGGATTATCCAGGTGGGACCAGTCTAGTCCCAGGTGCCCTTCAAATCCAAGAAGCTGCCTTGGCTGTGGAGAACCAGGAAGACGGGAGTGTGACAAGGATCAGGTGACCCGCGGCCGGTCCCGAGACGTAGGGGGACGTGTGCAAGGTCAGGAGAGAGGCCTCCTGGAGGTAAAAGTAGCCCCCAGCTGACAACCAGCAAGAACATAGAGACTTTGGTCCTGCACCTGCATGGGACTGAATTTTGCCAGCACCCTAATGAGCAAGGAAGGGATTCTCCCCGGAGCTTCTGAAAAGGACTGTAGCCCTGCCCCACCGAGACTTCTGACCTGCAGATCTGTAATATAATCTGTTGTTTTAAAATATCAAATTTGTGATAATCAGCACTTTCTCCCCTTTTTTACAAAAAAAAAAAAAAATAGCAAGCGAGAGAGAGAGAGAAGCCATTCAGAGCTTCAGGAAGGTCATAATAATTAAGATTTAATACCATTGTCAGGTTTCCATTGCATTTATTTCTAGGAAATAAATAGGAAGGAAGAAAGCGGTTGGAGCAACCAACCAGGTAAGACTTTGTAGCACAGGATGACAACCAGGCTTTAGAACCGAGCAGAGCTGGCTTTCACTCTTGGCTCTGCCCCCTTAAAAACTGTGCGACTTGGGTGACCTACCTTGACTTCTCTGAGCCTCAGTCTCCTTACCTACACAAAGGGGCCGATGAGAAAGCATTCAGGGAGCTGAGTGAGGATGAAACAAGGTGCTGTTTGTAAAGAGCCCAGCTCCGAACGTGCAGTAAACAATATAATCTGTGATTAGTACTCTTCGCTGTCCCCCCAGTGGCCAGGCCATTCACGTATTATTGCCTGTGATCTCTGCCTCCAGCGTTGGAGGACTGCCCTGAGGGGTGTTCTGGGCCAGGCTGGGGCAGACAGTGTCCAGGCCTACCAGGCCTGGGCTGGTCTCTGTCACCCTGACATGCAGAGAAAAGCCGAGAGGAAGGAACCCGCAGAGCGGTGTGAGGCTGGGTGGCCAAGCCTGCCTGCAAGATCCTCTTTCTCCTCCACATCCAGGCTCTGGCCCTTTTCAAGGACGGGGACTGAAGAGGGAACACGCCCAGGCTGGGAACAGAGCCCTGCAAGGCTTCTCAGCCCTGACCAGGGCGGTGGCAGGGAGGGGCATTTGTGCCTGGGGGCAACTGGGCGGGGGGGGCGGGGGAGGGAAAAGGCAGAAAAAGGGAGTACTTTCTTTCTCTGCCTCTTGGGCTGTGCTTAAAACAAGTGTGGCTTAGGGGGTCCCAACCGGCTGGGGTTAGGATACCTGGCTCTGTCAGTTACGCACTGTGTGGCTTTGGACAACTTCCTTCCCCTCTCTGATGATAACCATAGCTAATGCTCATTACGCCCTGATTTCGTGCCAGGCTCTATTCTAAGCACTTTACAAATATTAAATAATTTACATATCGACATAGGTATGATGATTATCATCATTTTGCACGTGGCAAGACAGAGGCATAGAGATTCCGCAATTTGCCCCGCATCGCACGGCTGATAGCGGGGCAGATCCAGGATTCAATCCAAGGCCGTTTATACTTTGGTTAGTATATGGGGATTTATTATTTTCAAGACTCTATATCTGTTGTTGACTCTTTAAATCTTTAAGAGCTGTATTTTCTTAACTCATTTTTTTAGATTCCAAATGTAATCCTAAGACTCTGAGGTCACACAAGGGTGTTTATCAGTAAGCTGGGCGGCTACAGACCCAGGTACCCTGACTTACAGAGAGCACGTCTCTTCCTCTATTCGTTAAGCCAGCACATGCTTATTCATTGCCTACTGCATACCCCATAGCGCACACCCCATAGCGCACATCTATTATGTCCCTGCTGTGGCTTCTTTGCCCTGCACCATACCCTGGTCCTTGGCGTGCCCTCAGTACCCCCATCCCCGCCCTGTTCCTGTGCTCAGGAGGCCAAGCCCTTGGTAGACCAGCATTTGGGACCCCGTCAGCAAGCCGAGTTGTCTGCCAAAGCAGCGGCAGGATCAGCTGCAGCTTGCCAGAGGCCTTCTTGGGACCCTCATTGTTCCCGGACACCCGCCAGACTTCCAGGGGGCTCCCACGAAAAGGGCAAACCCCACCCAGGCAGGGCTCCTGGGCTTACATGCTGTCTTAGAAGAAATCCAATAGATGTAGAGCCAAGGAGGAGGCTGTGGACCGGGGACCGAGGCTCAGAAAAGGCGGGGGAGGGGGCTTCCCAGAGCTGGTTCTGCCAATAAACCTCTGAGAGGGAGGAGGGCCCAGTGTTTGGGCCTGCTGAGCCGAGGGCAGTGGCTACAGGCCTCAGCCAGCCTATGGATTTGTCAAGGTTGGCGGGATACCGTGGTGACATCATAGGCATTTAAGCTCTCCCCCCTCCCTGCCTTGCTCTACTCCTTCCCATCTGGGACTCTCTCACTTTGGGCTTCCTAGTCACTCCTTTCAAAAGAAAAGTGATCGATGAGTTTGAGACAATCTGCAGGCTGTAAAGGTTGAATTGCAGCTCAGCCATGTCACTCAGTGGGGGACTTTAGGCTTGTTACTTAATGCCCCCAAAGCTCAGTTTCTGTACCTGTATAATGGGCATGCTGATGGTGTTCTGTTCACTGCTAAGTGTCTCTGCAGAGGAGTCTATGTTTCTTTGTTTGGCCACCACATGTCACTCTCAATCTGTCCCTTCCCTGGATCTGGTTTCCCCCAGACCACCTAACCCTCAGTATGCTGACTTCTCTCAGGCCTTCACCACCACCACCACCCCCCCTTTTTTTATTGTGCTTCTCCTGTGCTCCTCCTTGAGAACCGCTCTGCTTCCTGAGTCTTCCCTCCCACTGCCATCAACACGTGGGGTCTCACGGCGTTCCCTCCCCCTTCCTGTCTTTGCACACATTGTTCTTTCTGCCCGGACTGCTTCCCTGTCCTAATTGCTGCCTAATTACCTACACTCAAAAGCTTGCTTAGCCTTCAAGGCCCTGATGAAATGATTTTTCTCACGAGAAGCTTCTTTTGGTTCTGCCCCCTCTGTGGTTTTCCTAGCCCCTTCTCCGTGCTTGTAAAGAACAGCTAGGGCAATGAGCACACCAGTAAGAGCCAGGCTGTGTACCTGCAGCATAATGAATGTGCCCTTACGTGTTGATCATTATTAAGTCCTGGCTTGGTTGCACCAATGGCCTCCCTGGGGCCATGTTCTCTGCCCTGTCACTTTGTTCTCCCCTCTGATTCTAGACTCGGCCACGGGACCTACTTTGGCCAACAGAATAGTAATGAACTCGATGTGAGTAGAAGCCTGAAAAAGCACACAGGTGTCTTTTTCCATGGACTCTCCAGGGCCCCTGTGATTGCCTGGGCTAGCCTGCTAGAGGGTAAGACAGGTCTTTGTCTCCCTTCTAAGGCGAGGAGCTAGTTATTACAGCCAAGGCCATCCCAGATCAGCCAACAGCCAGCCAACTACAAGACATGTGGGCGAGCCCCAGTGGAGACCAGAAGAAGCACACAGCATGCCCAGTCAAGACGAGGAGAAATACCCAGCTGACTCTAGGACTCATGAGTAACAAATACATGGTTAAGTCTTGGGATGGTTTGTTATGCAGCAACAGGTAACTGATACAATCATCCCCACTAAGTACTTCCTGTGTATCAGAAAACCCCACTAGACACTCTATAAACATCATAAGATTGGTCTTCACCTGAACTGGGCATGATTCCCATTTTAAAGACGACGACACTGAGGCTGAGCGGGTTTGCCCCATCTCCAAGCCAACGACCCTAGAAAGCGGTTCTGTGCCTTTCCTGGGCGTCTGATCCTGGCTTCCCTACTTTCTGGGGTTGTGGACCCTGGACCCTTTACTTTTTTGTGCCTCCGTTTCCTAATCTCTGAAGTAAACGTGATAACTGTTACTGTGGTTATGGAGTTGTTGTATTGAGATTGATAGAATGTTTGCCAGAGCCAATCGCATAGTTAGTGCTCAGTAAAAATATTAGATGTTCTGTTTCGCTTTCTGTCCCTTTTTCTTGTTGTCTGAGAACCTGGTATTTTTACAGTAGTCCTCTCTCACGTAGGTGAAGGCTTCTTGGAGCCTGGGTCTGTGTCTAACTATTCGGGGTGCCCCACCCCAGTGCTTTGCCCAGAGCAGCTGCTTAACAAATAGGTACTAAAAAGCTATTTTAACTCTTTTCGCTGGAAAATAAGAGTGAACTTAGTGTTCTCAGAAGAGGAGGGGGGCAAGAGGACGGGGGGAGAATGATGAAATCTAGCTTAGTATGAGGGCTTTAAGTTAGACTCAGAAAAGAACTTCCTGGGAGCACAGAGGAGCCACGGATTTGTTTTTTGTCATTGTTGTCTGGGTTTTTTGTTTTGTTTTGTTTTGTTTTTCAAAAAAGGTGTTCTGCTTTTCACTAGAGCTCTCTGAGCAAATGTGTAGGCTCTCAAGGAGGCAGAATTTTCAGTCTATTTGGAGACGAGGGGGTGGTACTGAGCAGGTGACCCCTCATTGCCCTTGCCTGCTCCAGGGATCCTTCTGAGACTCGAGGAGAAAGCAGACAGCTCTCCTGCCTGTTCCTTTCCGCTATTTTTCTTTGCAGCTGTCCCTGCATTTCAGAGTTCACATCGCTGCCAGGGACTCTATTTTGGGATTTGTGGGAACAGGCCGGTTTCGGCAAATAGGAAGCTCTAGAAATCTCAGCAAGCTTGTGCCCCTGGGCCTCCCGGCCTCTTCTGAGGGCAGGAGAGATTCGGAGGGGCTGCCCCCGGGGGCCCCCGTGTCCCAGGCGTGTGCGGACTGGAGGGCACGATGGCCCTTTCCCAGCAAATGCCCCGCAGCCGGGGGCGACCGCAGCCGCGGAAGTCAGCGCTCCTCCAGGCCGGCGGCCCCGCGCTCTGACGGCCCAGGTGGGGCTCTCGGGCGGCCGCAGCGGGGGCCCCCAAGTCTGCAGACACTGAGCCTGGCTTCTGTGAAAACTCGACACCGAATCCCCACCCCATCCCCAGTCTCTTTCCACACGGAGAGCAGGACAGGTGGCCGCGGGAGAGCCCAGCTAGCTCCGTCTGACACTCAGAGGAGCCGTGGGGCCGTGGCCTTAGGGTTGTGCGCGGCCGTGTGGCCACAGGCAGGTGGCCGTGCACGTCTGTGCGTCCACGTGGGCACCTGAAGATCTGTATTTGCCGCGGCTCAGGGCTGTGCGTTCACGCGGCTGGGCCGGCCTGCGCATGCGCGTAGCTGCGTCATCGCCGCGAGGAGCACGAATCGGTTGATTTGCACATGCGCGTGCGTTGTGTTTAAGTGCCTGCTTCCATCACGTTCTAGAGGCTCTTATCTCTAACTTTTTAATTCACTCGACGTGCCTTAGTAATATTTGTTCATTGTTTATGAAAGCTGGAAATCGTAGAGAAGCAGCATATACTCATGTATAGGTATACAAAATATGTATACATATTATATATGGTTATATATAATATATAATGGTATAATTTTATCCAATTCATATATGTGACAATATAATTTATACAAACAAGGATGCATGAACCCACCACCCAGAGAAAACCACTGTTCATACATTGTATATTTTTTCTAGCCTTTTCTTATTTAACAGATGTCCTAAAACATGAGCTCCATGACAGCAAGAATGGCATTAGTATTCGCCACCGCTGAATACTTTATACCTGGCAAACACACACACACACACACACACACACACACACACACACACACACACACACAGATATCATAGATGTGACGTATATATCATATATACACATATAGATAATATCATGACTGTGTAATGAAAAGGTTACATAAATATGTATTACAAATGAATGAATGTTTGAATACATTTCAAAATTTACCAAAAGTAAATTTACCAGAGTGGTTTTATAAATTTTCAAAGTATAAACTTTGTCAAAGTAGAGTCATAATCTGCATAGAGTCCTATACCCTATTTTTAAAAAAATTTTTTGCTATATTCATCATAAACCCTCCCCCTATCTTTAGATAGCACTCAAGTCAGTCATGCTCACCTGCACGGCTGAGCGGTATTCCGCTGTAGGGGCGAACCATGGGTAATTTAACCTACTGCCCACTGGCGAATATGTAGATCATTTTCATCCATTGCAAACAAAACTGCAAAAATCACCCTTTGAGCCAACGTGGGATGCACATTTCTTAGCGTGAAGGAAGAGAAGGGGTTACCAGGTCAAAGGGTCTTCTCATTTTGGTGGGTTTTGCCTGCCATTTGTGTTCGTACACAGTAGGCGCTCAATGAATTAGTGTTGAATGCACAAACCGGCAGCAGCATAAGCCCAGCTCTAGGAAGACAGATGGTTTCATCCTCGGAATCCATCTCCTTCTGTCTATCAAAATCTCAGATGAACTTGTAGGGATAGGAAAGGAAACCAAGAGTGGAATGCCCCACTGAGGACCCCTTGCTGCTGACGTGGGGGACAGAGTCGGTCCCTGGGAGCGTGTTCCCTCTCCGGGCAACTGCTCCTGGGCCGGCTGCATTAGGGAAGGAAGAAGAGGAAGGAGACCTCCAGGTGTGACGTCCTGGTTCCTCCTGCTGCCATCCATCAAGGGCCTCCTAATGAGATAATAGCCCTAATGTGTGAACATTGATTTCTGGGGTGACAGCAAAGCAGGGATGATTTACATTCAATTTCCCATGGTGATGCACCATTGATCTCCATGGGCACTGAAATATTTACTAGGGAGAGCAGGACTAGAAGGGCCCTGGCTGGGGAAGTAAGTGAGTGTCCTGTGGGTTAGAGATTCAGGATCTGAAGCATCTTGCCTGAGGAAGAAAATCCCAGGAAGCAGAAAAGGGCGGCCCAGGGATGTTCTGGAGCCAGGAAACAGCTCTGGACTCCAGGCTGGGGGGGGTGGGGTGGGGGTGGGGGGGCTACCAACCTGAGCCCAAGCCTGTCCCTCAGTTCTTGGGGCTGGCATCAGATGGCACCTCCTCAGAAAGGCCCTTCTGGACCACCTCACTTAAGAGAGCCCCAATCACTCAATGTCGCATCATCCTACTGTCTCCCTCTTTTTAAAATTTTTAAATAAATTAGGCTTTACTTTAAATAAATAAGCCACCCCAGGCTCCAGGCCACTACCAGTCTGCTCTCTGTCAACAGAGATTTGCTTCCTCTAGAATTTCATATAAATGGAATCATACAGCGCATTGTCTTTTGTGTTTGACTCTTAGCAAGAAGAATCCATGCTGTGAGGGGTTTGCGTTCAGGTTGGGAATCTGTGTTTGTTCCATGATATTCCTGAGGAGTATTCAATGGTGTGAATTAATACAATCTCTTTATCTAGTCACCTGTTGATGGACGTTTGGGTTGCTTTCATTGAGGGGGGTGATTATGAATACAGCTGCTGTGAACATCCACATACAGGTCTTTGTATGGACACACCTTTTCATTTCTCTTGGGTAGAAGACTGGGGAGAGACTGCTGGGTTGTCTGGTAAAGGTAACTCTATAAAGAACCGCTCAACTGTTTTGCAAGTGGGCCAACCATGTCCATCACTATCTGTGCCATAGGACAGTCTCAGTTGCTGCCCATCCTCAACATTGACGCCAGGCCATTGTGGCTCCCTGCAGAGCACTTACCTGATTTACTTTTCTCTGGGTACGTGTGTATGTGTCTTCTTCTCCCCCACTGGATTCCAAGCCCCCTGAGAGCAGGGACATGTCCTCCTGGCTCCTCACTGTGTCTGCACCCTTGGGGAGGGGCTTGGTGCAAAATAGGCACCTGCTAATTTTGTACAATGAACAGATGAACCCCTCCGGGCTGGCATTCCCTGGCGACTATGTGATTATCCTCAGCCTTGGAAGCCAAGGTGTGTCTCCCAGATTGGCCAACACATTCTCCCATGTGGAGGAGACACTTCTTGTCCAGGGTGATGGCCCTCCCACCCAGCGCTCCTGGGTCTCCAAATCCAGGATACAAGGGGCACTCACATCTGGCTGAAAACCTTCTGTGGCTTCCCATCTCCTTTGCCGGACTCCTGAACCTGCTGATAGGTTATGACGACCTTGATCTTCACCCTTGTCCTGTTGTATCTCGCGGCCCTCCTCCCTTCTCTTGTGGAATCTGAACTCATTTGAATGTTTCATGATTTTCTTTTTCTCCATGTCTCTGGGCCTTCACCACTGAGATCTGGAAAGGGAGAAAAAATGATATTAACAACAGCAACCACAGAAAGTTCAAACATTGACCGAGCCCCTGCTCTATGTCAGAGACGGCTCTAATTATTTACAGGTACTGATAAGAGAAAGAATAATACAAAGAACAGTAACTATCACTTACTTTACACATATTCTTTTTTTTAATTTTTATTTATTTATTTGACAGAGAGAGAGCGTGAGCACAAGTAGGGGGAGCGGCAGGAAGAGGGAGAAGCAGGCTCCCCACTGAGCAGGGAGCCCCATGCGGGTCTTGATCCTAGGACCCTGTGATCATGACCTGAGCCGAAGGCAGACGCTTAAATGACCGAGCCACCCAGGGGCCCCTTACTTTACATATATTCTTTCATTTCTTCCTCATCTAAATGCTGTGGAATAAGTACCACTATTGATCCGTTTTGTAAATTGGGAAAAGAGAGGCACAGAGAGGTGAAGACACTTGCTCAAGACCACACAGCTTACAAGTGAAAGAGTTAAACTTTGCCCCCCTCCACCAGCTCTGTCTAATACCAAGGCCTGACTGATATCTTTGGGGGATTCACTGGCTCCATCAAGCAGAGGTTATTCAGGGGGTGAAACAAGAGTGTATGTTCTAATCACTGCCATTTGCTGAGTGACTGGCTTTGTGCCAGAAAAGATGTTTTACTAGCTAGCCCCCCAGTGACCCAACAGATACACATACGGTCCCCATGTTGCAGGTGAAGTCAGCAAGTTCAAGGAAGATGAAGCATCCCACCCGAGGTCACATAGCCTGTGAGTGGCAGAGTCAGAATCTGAATGCTGGTTTGATCGTCCGTTCCTCCCCGCTTCCTACTTTCTGGCCTGCCCCACAGACTTCCAACTCATGGATGCCCCCCTCCCCTGCCCTGCCCGCTGCGCGTCGACTTCCAGGGCTCTCCAGCACTCAGAAAGAACCTGAGTCAGCACCCTCAAGGTCCATGCCAGAAGCATGTGGCCCACCTGCATCCAGGTGAATGACAACTAAGAGCCCATCAGCCCCACCCAAAAGGTTGGCCAGGCAGCCCTGGGCCCTGCTCCACAGTGTGCAATGGATCCCTTGCATGGAAAAGGCCACTCACCCAATGGAAGGTCAACAACTCTCAGCTGGGCCAGAGCCCTGGGAAGACCGATGGGTAACTTGTTTCCAGCTCATGGGTTGCTCTGGGTCCTGAGGTCATGCTCCCCAGGTATCTCAATGCCAGACCTTCTGTCTCTGCATAGACAGGCTGTGGAAAATCACACACACACACACACACACACACACGCATGCATGCTTGTGCAAAATCATTCTCTCTGCCACCCCCGTTACACAATGCATACACAAACACATCTATAGATGGGCATTCTCCCCCATCTGCCTATGTAATACACCCACGTGTGCATCTGTACTACGTGCACTCTGCACACAACACAGCGTAAGGCACGCAGCCGATGCACACTCCTACCTCCTGCACACTCACAAGCACACTTCCACGGGTAATGGAGCATGGCATCAAAATGTACGTTTATCTGCACACGCATTCCCATGCATTTATGCAATCACACGCATTCCGTCATGCACACGTACATGCATATTGTCCACATAGATGTACAGATATGCACACTTCTGTGTGCATGAAAATATATAAAATTACTCCCCCACGTCTACACTCATACGGTATGTATATGGAAACATTCATATACCCCAAATAGATATACATATCTGTACATACACGTATGTGTCCACATATACGCACAGTCACACTCATCCATACTCAGGCACACACGCATATCAGTCCCATGCAGATGTAACACGTATGTCGTATATAAGAAGACATATATGCACAGCCTCACATACAGAGTCAAGTATAATATGCACGTATTTCTGCCAACATGAACCCCGACACACAGAAATTTGCACACATACACACACCCATATGCCAGATGTACACACTTATCTAAACATGCCTTATGTGTGTGCATCGCCGGGCATGTCTGGATGTGTGAAGCCATATGTACACACGTGTATATCCAGATATAAAGTACACATCTCCTGTGCAGATGTGCACAGCGGTTACGTATGTCCCCATGTCCTCTTCTCTGATTTGGCCCTGACTTCTGCAATTCTTCAACTTGCTTTGCGCATCCCAGAATCTTTGTGTACCTAATCTTCTCTCGATCCATAGTCCCTGCTGCAACTCTCATTTCCTGCTTGGAATATCCTAGCGAAATATCCCATCATGACACACTTCATTTTCAGAAGACACTCGATACTCTTTGGAGACACGCAGGGGGCCCTGGCGTATCCACCGGAGGTCCTGAGGGGCCAGAGCCGGGCGAGCTCTGGACGTCACCGGCATCCAGTGAGATGGATCAATGCTTTATTTATTTGCAGGCAAAATCACACCTCCTCCCCTGCAGGAGATGCAGGGCTCTACATCTCCTGGTCAGAAATTCTCTCTCCCTCTCTGTCTTTCCACTGCACATTATTTATACCTGTGCTTTTAAAGGCCAACACCTTTGCCCCGTATTGGAGTCTTCTGGAGACTGAGCTCCCACAGGGCCGAAAACATGTCTAAATTGCTTTGTGCTCCCCGTGGCTGGGCTGCCCGATCCCCAATAGTTGCAGGTGTTCAATAAAAACAAATTGAAACATCTCCTGTTTTGATGCTACAATGCATGAGACTGGATTGGTGACAAGACGTCAATCAAGACTTAACCAAGCAGGCTGGCCAACCAGTCCCTTCCAGGAGATGGCAAACTACCGTATTTCGTGGACTCAAACATACCACGGACAGTAGATGCGCCGTGATTTCAAATCTCACTGGGCAAGGAGAGACAAGGCTATCATTAACTTCAAAACGTGTTTCCTTGATCACTTGGCATTTTTATTTGATACTCACTGAAAGAGCTCTTTTAGGTTTATTTAGCATGTCTTTGCATCACATTCTGGCACATGCTTGAAAAGAGATACCTCAGCAAAATAGATCGATTAGGGACTTCCTTACACTTCACTGGTTCTGAGTCCCAAGTTTTTCCACATCACTTTTTAAATCAGCATTGTTGATCTCATTTTTCATATGATTTCATCCTTGATGGACACATCAAGGGCATGGGTAATGCAGCATTTCGTAAAAAAGGGCTTCTCTATTATTTCTAGAATTTTTTTTCAGGGCTCGGGCACTCATTTCAAGTTCGGATGCCAGTGCTTTCTTGACCTTACCAGAAGGTGCCCAGTGAAGTTCTCAGATGTAACGAGGGCTCACAAAGGATGGGAATCGCCTGCTTCCCAGCTGGTCTACCTAAACAGCCAGAACAGGGACTGTCTTATTTGCTGTCTTTGGCACATCCCAGATGCTCAAAATAGAAAACATGCCCAGGACAAAATAAGGGAAGTAGTAAAGCATCTCTCAGTTCTCCCACACATCGGAGAGGTTCCCTGGGCCAGTGGGCACCTTCTTTGTCCCACGAGACTGCAATGGCCACAAGAAGGGAGCTGGCATCATCTCAGACACTTCTGGGCAGGTGCCTGGCTCAGAAAAGCAGGTGGAGAGGAAAACAGTAGGTATTCAGGTAGAGTGGTCAAACACCCCAATTCTGCTTAGTTTCCCATCTGAGTTCTTCTTTCCCAGCACATGGCTGGGTGGGGACAAGTTACAGCATCTCAATTTCCTTGTCTGTTGGAGGGATATAGAAACATTGACTTCACAGGAATGCCATGAGGGTCACCTAGAGTTTTATTTCCTTTCTTCATTTGACAAATGTTTGTTCCATCACTGACTGTGATCCAGGCACAAGGGACCCAAGAATGAACAAAAAGATATGTCGTCTCCCTATGTAGAATGTAGCAACCAGGACACGTCCCAACCCTCCGCGGGCATTGGAATCACCCTGAGAATTGCCCCCCAACACATACACACACACACCCCTGCTGAAAGTCTGAAGGAACTGGCCAGCAGTAGGACCCACTCAGGGGCGTTTTTTAAAGGCTCAGTTGGTTCTGCAATGCATCAGAGTTTAGGATCATGGAGGAATATCTAGTGCATTCAAAATGCTTCATAAAAATACACAATGTCATTATTATTTGTTGGTTTCACCTCATTTATCCCCTCATTCCTACCCCCCCAAATTCCTGCGCCCAGAGCACATTAGTGAAAAACAGATTCCGCCCAAGAACATGAGAGCTGGCATCTGAAACGAGGCCCATCTGGTTGTCTCCCTCCCCTCCTTCTCTTCTCCTCTCCCTTCCCTTCCCTTCCCTTCCTTCCCCAACAAAATATTGCAAGCAAATGAAATCATGGATAAAAATGTAAGGGCACCCAGAGTGTTCCAGTTCATTATGCATTCATTCGACAAATATTCATTAAGCACCTTGTATAGGGCTCACAGAGTAGTAGACCGACCAGATAGTGCTGACTTCATGGAACTTCCAGTTTATCATATTTGCTTTAGTTGTTTTTCTCCCCAAGAATGACGTTATTACTAACATAACACAAACTCCCCATGCAGCCCTTCCTTTTCTTATTTCCCTCCTGCCCAGTCGGGGCATAAAATCTTCCCCAATTTTTTTGCAATTATTAACCCACCTATTTATCTCACATTTATTCATTAATGCTGTATATCATTGCTTTCTATGTTTTAGAACTTTTTATACATAGTGTCTATATATATACACAATGTATATATTTCACTCACTACACTGTTTTCTCCAGCCATCCCTGTCCATGCATATAGCTTTGCTGTTTCACTGTGTAGGGCATTTCATTACAGGATGCCAGAACTGTGGGTTTAGCCATTCTCTTCATGAGGGACACCACGTAGTTTGCATGTTTACAATATAAAGGTGGCAATGGACATCTTGATATGTGCCCACTGGTACATGTGCATGAGAGTCTCGTGGGTCTATGCTAAGGAGTACGATTGCTGAGTCATGCGAGGTGCTTACGTCAGCTTTACACGATAATTCTAAATTGCTCTTCAAATTGGGTGGAAACCAACCTACTCTCCCAGTGCAGACTATCCGCTGCTCAACCACCCCTGGTGTTCAATTTCTGTCAAGCAGATGGGTATGGGGCGGGGGGAGAATGTCTCCTTTTGTTTACCACTGACACTTGCTTATTAGTGAGAATAGACATCTTTGCATATACTTATGGGCTGTCTGGACTTCCTTTTGTTGTGAAATGCGTGTTCTTATCCTTGTTCCCTCTTTAAACATCAGTTTATTCATCCTTAGGTCTGAGCTCTTAACCACTACAGCCAGCCAGCTTCTCCAACTGAGCAAAACAAATGCCTTTGATAAAGGGCGTCGGAGGCATAGACCTTCTTCTTCCAAGGGCCGAGAAAGCAGCCCTTATTGACTGGTTTCTATCACTCATCTGATTAAAGGTACCACTTACTTCCAAATGCTTACAGCCGGGACTGGAGCCATTCATAAAACTCATATTGAACGATCGGCTTTCACAAAGTTTGCCTTAATGTTTTTGCGCAGTATTGATCTGTGGGGGAACTATAAAAATTGACACCAGAATAAACTTTGAAAGACGGCTCTCGCTCAGCCGAACTGGGATCAATGCAAATCGACCAGGGCAATGAGGGAGGGGAAGAAAGAGCCCCTTCTCCATTAGCCGGTCCCCGCTCGACCAGCACAACTCTTCTGGATCTTTCTTGACTGTGCTTAGGGACTCAAACGCAGATGCAGGGGTGTTCAGGGTAAGTGTTTGAAGGTGGAGAAGAGTTTTCATCCTGAGGTGAGAGATGCCTAGGTTCTTAGTGGCACCTGAGAAACGTCCTTTTCCCTGAGAAAGCTGTTTCCCCCTGTGGTGGCAGTGAGGAGTGAAGAAGCCGGGGAGAGGAAGCAGTAAAAGGAGCATGTATTGAGCACTTACTATGTCCCAGGTGTCGGGGCTGGACACTTTGCAAACACTCAGGAGGCAGGGTAGGGTTGTCTCCACTGATAACTACCAAATGACCTCAGACAAGTGACTCGACCTTTTTGAACTTCCCTTGACTCCTG
Source organism: Eumetopias jubatus (assembly GCF_037043125.1). Classification (NCBI taxonomy): domain Eukaryota; kingdom Metazoa; phylum Chordata; class Mammalia; order Carnivora; family Otariidae; genus Eumetopias; species Eumetopias jubatus. The sequence continues at coordinate 81,827,580 of NW_028274822.1, read as the reverse complement.
TAAATTGTAGAGCATTGTAACACCTACCTTCCAGGATGGTCTTCCGGTTTCAAGGGGTTGGCATGGTGCCTAAAGCGGAGCATGAACCTACAGAATATTCTTTATGGGGCGCCTGTGTGGCTCAGTCCGTTGAGCGTCTGCCTTCAGCTCAGGTCATGATCCCGGGGTCCTGGGATCGAGTCCCGTGTCGGGCTCCTTGATCAGCGGGGAGCCTACTTCTCCCTCTGCCTGCCGCTCGCCCCCTGCTTGCGCTCTCTCTCTCTCTGTCAAATAAATAAGTAAAATCTTAAAAATAAATTCTAAAAAATGTTCTTTATTACCTAAGTCAGTCCTAACCACAGCCCTGCAACTAGAACAGTGTCATCCCCACATTGAAGAAGTAGAGACTTGGCTCAGAGACGTTAAGCGATTCTCCTAAGATCACACAGCTAGTAAGTGACAAAATTTGAACTCAGGGCTCTACGTTCCAAACCCATGCTCTTTCCCTGCATAATTATCACTCTTGGGGTGGGGGAAGCACAAGGCTCTCAGATCAAAGGCCTGAGAGCTCCCTGAACTGTGGACAACTTGAGGTCTCCCTACATTGTCACCCTGAGATAAGCATTGTTAACCAACCCCGGGAGCATCACCTCCCAGGGACCTTGGAAATTTGGAGGTAGATTCCTAGGAGCCGAGCATTACAGGGGTCACTGTAGGAAGAAGCATTGGGGAGATAAATGTGTGCTATGCACCGATTTATTCCAAGAGTACTTACGGAGGCCTTACTATATGTCGGGCACTGCGCTAGGGGCCAGGGAAATAATGTGGAACATTGCTGAGGTCAGTCCTAAGTCAGGACACAGAGTGGATGATGAACTGTTGGGGGATGACGTGGGGGACAAATGTGGGAACACCAGAGCTACTTTCCCAGAAGGGCATCTCCACTGAAATTAGAAAGACTCAAAGGACATCTTAAAATGCAGATTCAGAGGCACTTTCTTTAGGAATTCTGGTTCAGTACGTGGAGGGTGGGGAGAAGGAAACTGTCCCTAGGTGAGCGGACAGCCAGCTTGGGCAACCTCGAGGCTAGTTGACCTCTTAAGATATCTTTCTCAACCTTGGCTGCACATTAGAATCACCCAGGATGCTACAGAGAATCCCAGTGGCCAGGCCCATATCCAGATCAAGAGAACCAGAATCAGCAGGCTGTAGGTGGGGCCTGGGCATCAGCATTTTTGCAAGGTCCCCAGGTGATTCTGATTCACGCGGAAGGTTAAGAATCACTGCTTTGGGAGGCAAAGGCAGTCTTTGGACCAGCAAGTACGGAGGGCGAAAGTCAGGCTGCCTTGAACTTCCTTTGAGTGGATAAGAAGGTTAATAGCATGTATTAGGCACTTAGTGCACACCAGCCCCTTTTCCACCTGCCAGCAAATTGACTTAATCTTTACAAAGGCCGGGCATGCCATCATTCCTGTCACCCCGATGAGGCCATCGAGACCGAGCGAGGTTGAGTTACAGCCCTGAGTCACAGAGCTGAGATGAATCCCACCCAGTGCGTCCCTCAAGATGCCACACTTTGTGTGGCCACAGAGGCTGTGAGAGCATCACGGGGGCAAGAGATGTGGGCAGTGGCTCCCTCAGACCTATTTCTGGGCCACCGGCCAAGTAGGGCAATGAGTATTTTGCTCTGGACATCGGCGCGGGGGGTGGGGGGGAGCGGGTGGGCAGGAGGGAGCTTCCTGGGTGCTAATGGATGCCACGTGAGCAGAAAACACCCCTCGGTTAAGAGTGCATTTATTATCTCCGTCTCTCCCACCAGCAAATTTATGACCGCTTCCAGTTCTGACTTCAAAGTGCAGCACAAAACCAGCAACCACCCCCTTCCCTGTGCCTCTTCTCCCCTCCATTTATTTATTGATTTATCCCCTTTTCTCTCAGGCCCACGGAGTTTGCTTTCTTCAAATGCCCTTCTTTGGTGGAAACCAGTCCGATGCCAAGAAAGAAACCTCCCCTCGGGCTGGTCGTCACTTACTGGGGAGACTCGGGGGCTGGAAGCTCCCCCTACCCCACACCATAAATAACCTTTCTCCCTCCCAACCCACAAATCACTCCAGACTTTTGGAGTAAATAGTAATTGCTGTGTCTTCCCCCGTGGGCATAGCTGAGGGTATATGTATGTGCGTGTGTGCTTAATTTAATTTTTTTTTTTTTTTTTTTTTGGAGCCTTGTAAAAAGCAACTTCTGTTCTACCCACTGCTTCTAAACACTCTTTTGAAGGGATTACCGGTCTCTGCCTCTGGAGTCAGGGGCTTGGAAAGGTACTGTAGGTTTGGAGATTTACTGCAGCTCCTGGGAGCTCAGAGACACACCAGCTCAGCTCAGGGCCAGAGGAATGTTTTTCTATTGTTTTACTTTGGGGACAGACTCTCTGACACCCTTAACACCCTCCCCTCTATACCCATAACCACTGCCCCGGCTCTGGCCTAGGTTATTCTTCTTCAAGATGCTCCTGGCTCGTCCCCCTCACTGGCTGGACATCCCTGCTCCCTCTAATCTGTCATCCGTGCCAGCCACCCCTGGGATGACCTTTCTGAGCCTCTGATCTGACCATCGTACAATGCTAATCATTATTTCTGGGCCCTGCCTTAAAATCTTCCAGCAGCCGTCTATCCTTGAGAGCCTCTTCCTGAGCAGATCTGGGGACAGGGATTTGAAGGCAGGTATTTTATCTGAGACAGGCTAGCAGGAAGGCGGAGGGAGGGGGCAGAAGGGCAAGCCAGAGAAGGGAGGAGAGGCAGGGCTGGTTACTCCTGTGGGCACCTGGGGCTCGGTCCCTGGGGAGCTCAGGGGATGGGTGTAGAATGGGTTTCGGCTGCAGAAGTTTCTCATCCTTTGTTCAGAGTCACCTCCAAGGGTGATCACTCCTGTCCTTCTGGGTTGTGCCTGTGCCCGGCTGAGCAAGCCTTCTGCAGCTTTGGAGAATGCACAGCAGAGACGGGGTGATGCAGGGTGGACATGGGGTATGGACACTGGATCCTGGGGATGTGGCGTGGGTGGTGAGGGGCGCCTGCCACACCTCCCATCACTTTTAGGATAAAGCCCGAACTCCTTTACATGACCTAAGAACATCTCCAGGAGGTGACTCTGTCTGAAGTTTCAAGCCTCATTTCTTTCTCCGGTTGTCTCCCCATCTAGCACCTTCCACTCCAGCAGCATTGAACTCCCCTTACGCCCCCAAATGGATCTAGGTATTTCAAACCTCCATGTGGTTGCCCGTGGGACTCCCTCTGTCTGGATGCCCTTCCTGACCATGTCCCCTTGAGGGTGGCTCCACTTGGGTCTGCACTCAGTTTGAGCATCATCTCCAGGGAGCCCTTTCTGATCTCCAGGTTGGAGCGTCTGCCCCTCCTCTTCGGTTTGCCCCACTATACAGTGTCCACATTTGTACCAGAGCAATTGTTCATTTAAAATGTGCGCCCATGCTTAGGTGTCTGTCTCCTCCACCCAAGTCAAATCCTAAGGGTTGGGACTCATTGCAATATGCATCATAACTTAGTACGTACTCAATAAATGTTGAATACGTGGATGGATTAAAATGGCTCATTCTGTATGACAGGCCCCTTCGGTGGGCTTTCCTCTTTCCCAGCTAAGACACAAATCCTTTACCCATGGTCTCAGCGCACCTCCCATCTGGAAGAGGAATAACAGTGGGGTACACTGGCAAATGCAGGGACTTTGGAATCAGAAGGCCTGAGTCCCAGAACTTTTTGGAATGAGAACTTGCCGCTTGTTGGCTCTGCGACCTGGACAATGGCGCTCCCCTTTGCGCCTCTCTGAAGGGGGTCAGACTAACCTCGACTGGACTATCATTCCGCCTGGTCTTTCCTTCTCTTCCCACAGCAGAAACGATGGCTGTGTGGAGTGCTGGGTGTTTTCTGGGTCCCGCCTGTCTCCCCTGGGCTCTGTGCTCTGGGAGGCTGAGCTGCATGGCTTCGTTGAGGGTCCCTGTGCCCTGTGGGCTCAACAGGAGGAGAGCATTGGCAGGAAATCAGAAAGTGGGGGGGACATGACGGTAGGGTGTTTGTTTCTCCGGATCCCTCAGGGCAGGGTTGCTGTCCTGGGGGGAGAGAGGGAGGACACAGGCAGCATGAGTGCTATTTGGTAGTAGAGTATGCCGGTGAAGAACAGGGGTTTGGAGTCCGACAAACCCTAGCTGTCTGACGTGGCGCTGTGGTTTCCACATCGGCGTGGTGTGGATAAGGATCGGCGTAGTGTGGTTGTGGGGCTGTGGCGAGGACGGAGTGTGTGTGTAAGGCATTTGGCACAGAGATGGTGGCAGGTGGCAGGTAATAATTATGAGATCTATGGGATTCCTGCTCTGCTCCCAGCCCACTCGCCACATTGTGGTTGTAGATCTCCTTGTGTGTCTTTGTCTTGCCCGTCACAATTAACCACCCCCTGCCAAGGGTGGGGTTTCTGCCTTAAATACTTCTATAACATTCTCAGGGTCTAGCTCAGGGCTGGGCGGACAAGAGACCCTCATGACGGATGGAAGGACACCCGCATGTACTTTGAATCAGGTTTTATTCTCATTCCAAAGATAAATAAATGGAGACTTGAATGATTGGTAAGCTTAACAAGGTCACGGCTTGAATTTAAAAGTGATTTGAACTGACCCTACCATCTATACACGGAGCCACTGGCTGATGGTTTGAGCCCTCTGATGAGGACAAAGACACCAATGATAAGAATCTTTATCAGGTTCTGTGATTGTAAGCAACAGAAACCCATTCTGGCTGCCATGTGCGAAAAAGAAATGGTTTCACTGGAAGAGAAACAAGTCTCACACAAAGTAGCAGGACCAGCTGTCAGAAAGGGACAGGGCACTTGTCAAGTGTGGGATCCGAGTGGCAGGAAGTGATGGGCAGTCCCTCCCAGGAGCTGCTTTGAAAGTGAATGAACACCAATAATATTTGGTCTGTGAGTAACTCTGCCTAAGACACAGATTCCAGGGAGGAAATGTCTGATTAGCTCAGCTTGGGCCACATGGCCTCTCGGCTAAAGGCAGGGAGGGATGGAGTGACTGTCCCATTGGGACTGCATCCCATGGGAGTGTGTGGGGATGGTTTCCAGATGGGAAAACCAGGGGGCTGAGATGAGAAGGAAAGGAAATAGATACCGGATTGGCCCCGAATAGCTGATGCCTACTGCAGTGATGGTATCAGCTGTTTTTCACAATAGATCAAATTTACTGGATCTTTCCATGTGTCTGGGGGGCTGCTGGGTACAGTCGTGTGGTCTGTGTCTTGCTCAAGGCCATTTGGCTGAGACAGCACTATCTTTGCTGGCTAAATGGCCGTATCTACCCAGAGGAAGGGATCTCTTTCATAATGTGCAAAAACACACCAGGCACTTTGTATAAATCATCATATTTAATCCTCTTAGCAACTCTGAAAGGTAGATTAAAGATGGCAGCAAATCCTCTGCTTCTCCTCCCATGGAGGAGCTGGTCAAATCCTTGGGGAATGGGACTCATACTATTTGCATCATTGACAGGTGGAGCCTCTTTCTGCACCCCTTGAATCTGGAATAGCTCCAAAGACTCCCTGACCAATAGAATGCTGGGTATAATGTCCTAGGGTTTCCAAGGCTAGATCATGATAATTCTTGCTGCTTTTTTCTGGGTTTCTTGGACCCCTGAGCCACCATATATGAAGTCCAACTACCACATTCTATTGATTCGTTGCAGAGCTCAGATTCAAGGGAAGGAACAAAGACATGACCGCTTAATGGGAGGGGTGTCAAACAATTTATGCACATCTTTAATCTACCAAAATGTGAGTTGAATTCATTCAATGAACATTTATCTGTCGAGCACCTACTCTGTGCCAGACGCTGATGCAAGCCCTGGGGAATATGCTGATGAGCAAAACAAAAAAGTTTTCCACATTCCAGAGCCTTGCATTCTGCTCAGAGTCTGCATTCCAGCTTGGATACGTGGATTAATGACCTGGAAAGAAAAGTTGAAAGTGTCTAGCCTACAACTTTCAATCTGATGCCTATGTCCCCTAAGAGGGGATTCACCCTTTCTGGGTTAATTCTTTAATCGTTAGCCACCTGCATTCATCCTCAATAACATTTGAGAAATTCTGAAGTGGCAAGAGGCAGGTTTTTTGCCTCCTGCTTCCTGGGAGATTCTGGACACGTTGCAGGGCTTAGGAGCTAGGTGCTGCCCAAAGCTCTGATAGTTGACTCAGGTCCCCTATCAAGGAACTCTGAATTGAGAAACGTGCCTCGTGGGACTGACAAAGAAGGAGGGCACAAGGGGGAAGGAGGAAGCTGGTGTTGCGTCTCAGTGACTTGGGCCAGCCAGCATCCACACTGGCTGCAAGCTACAGGATCCATATGGGAAGCTTACTTTGGGCCTGAGGGCCGGGTCTGGGTAGCATGGAGGAATTTCACACATGGTGCAGCCAGCCTGGGTTGTGTTCTAGAATAATACATGTAAGCGGCAGGGTAAACTCATGAGTCATGGAGCTAATTCTGAGCTCTTTCAACCTGGGTGCCTAAGAGATGAGCAAAGCCCAGACTTTAGCACCATCAAAGAGGTTGCATGACAAAGTCAACAGTTTCAACAGGGAGCAAAAGGCTGAATCATGCAGGCCATTGCCTTCCCTTGCCTGAGTCAGGCGTAAGGGATTAAGTGTGCTATTTTGGGGAGTTCCTAAGTGCTCCCTCCGAGGTTTCCAGCGGAGGTGTGTGGGTCCCCGTGAACTCCCCAACACATCTTTCAAGATAGGACCTGGTTAGTTTTCATTTCCTATATTGGGCAACCAACCAATGACTATTTATTGAGATCTAACTCTGAGCCCCCACAGATGCCTTTTATATTAATCACCTAGATTTATGTTTCTCCAGATGTGCTCTGCAGACCACTCACTTTCCAGCATGCTTCGTAGGTGGTTGGGGGTGAGAAGATGGGGATGGGTGGAGGTAGGCTGGCATGATGCATAAAAAGAGAAAATTTCCATCCTCAAGTGCAAGATACGCTGCGGAAAACATTTGATTAAATTTTCTCCAACAGATTTCTCTACTCTAGAACCTTTAAAGTCTCTGATATGCTAATGTACATGGAAAAATCTCTAAAAGGGATTTAGAGGATTAACTTCTCCCCAACTCATGTTGGGCCACAGGACCCCCTTTTGTAGAGCAAAGGAATTGTTTTTTGACAAAGAGGCTTTGAGAAATACTGTCCTTGAATTACTAATTTAGAACAATTCTTTCAAATTTTGGGTGTACGAATTAACTGGAGAGCTTGTTAAAAATGCGAATTCCCACCCCAGATGTTAAAATTGGGCAGGTCTTGGGTAAAGCTCAGAAGTATTCATTTGGGGCGCCTGGGTGGCTCAGTCGGTTAAGCATCTGACTCTTGATTTTGGTTCAGGGCGTGATCTCAGGGTCACGGGATTAAGCCCCGTGTTGACCTCTATGCTCAGCATAGAGCCTGCTTGTCCTTCTCCCTCTGCTTCTCCCCCTGCTCTCTCTTTCAAATAAATAAATAAGTCCTTTTTTAAAAAGGGAAAAATAAGAAATATTCATTTAATAAACATAGAAGATTCTGATGTGGGTGATTCACGGCACCCAGTGGGCGCTGAGAAGTGACTTGTCACAGAGTGAGTTTCTGTAGAGTTGGAAATGGACCTGGACTCCATGTTCAGAAAGCAAAAACAAAAACAAAAGCAAAAAAAAAAAAACAAAAACTCCCCATCATCTAATGAGACATGCAGTGCTTCATATGCATCAGAGATTTCCATAAATAGTAATAAGATTAAGTGTTCAGGGGTGGTATTGAATTCATGGATAGGTAAGGCATAAATGGATGAATAAGGGAATGAATATATGTCCCTTATTCTAGTCCCTTATACCTCTTTTGATGAGACCCAAGAGCAACAAATTGGTTTTGGTTGGTTCCTCTGCTGGCAAAGTAAACTGAGGTCCAGAGAAGGTAATTGGATTTATTTCTTGGATCTCTTACTAATTAACTGTGTGTGTGTGCCCTTGATCAAGTCATGTGACCTCTCTGGGCCTCAAGTGTAATGTGAGGAAAATAAGTCACTTTGTCACATTGTCGAAAATATTAAATGAGGGAAAGTATGTACATCCTTGGCATGGTGCCCAGCATGTGGTAAGCCCTTTATAAATATTGACTACCACCAATAATAATATTGATAACCATGAGTGGTAGACCAATGCACGTTGAGAAGGAAGGTGAATCCCTTCTGCTGGATAACAGTGCAACACTTACCCGTTTGTAGGGTTTGACTCTCCTCATGTGTCTGGTTGAGGTTGTAGTGCAGAGGCCCAGACTCCCAGAGCTGGAATGGGCTCCGGAATTCACCTTATCCAACAGCCAGCCGTCAGTAGAGATGCCCCGTGCGAAAGCCCCAGTGGTCCCGTCTACTCTCAACTTACCACCCCCACTAACTCTGAACTCACTGCCTCATGAGCAAGCCCAATCCCTTTCGAGAAACATAGCAGTGATTTTGAGTACTGTTCCTCAGTGTTGACCAAGTATCACTGCTTCCAGAAGATGCTCCTCAAGAAAAGAGATCCGTATTCAAATAAGCCTGTGCAATGTCCTAAGCTTAACCACTTCCCTTCCTTAGAGATATCTGTAATGCCCATTGTCATGTCAAAGGCTCTGAGAAGTCCTGCAGCTGAAAAAAAAATAAAAAGGTTCATCTGTGTGGACCCCAAGGCTCTCTCCATACTCACTTGACCAAAAAACCCCTGTTGAGTTTTGTTTTTTTCCCCCATGAAATCATCTTGAGGACTTCTGCTGTTAGGACGTTTTCTCATCTAGTAGCTCATAAGTGATTGTTTTTTGCAATCATGTCAATAGGACATTATTCCAGAATCATTTGAGTCTCAATACTACTGCCGTCCCTTCTGCACATAGATACATCCCACATCCAGTGCTGATCCCAGTTGGCATGTGCAGGTACAGCTGGACTGACGCTTTACGGCTGACATGTGTTCCCACTGGCCTGTCTGAACCCTACTGCTTGCTAAATATTTTGAATATCGTTTCCGCGAACCACTCCTTATTTCTCAAGCCTGTCCTCTCTCAAAACCCATCCGTCTCCTCCTCTTCTTGCTGTAGATCAGCGTCGTCATGCCTGAGCCCTTCTCTTGGGGACCCTCCATTCGGCTCAGACTCTGGATCTGCTTTCAACTTGTTTCTCATACTAACCAGTGACTTTCGTTTGTCTCCGCTGGTCCCAGAAAATGTGCCTGGGAGGAGAGGTTTGTGATAAGCCAGAGGTCCCGGCACAGTGCCGCTGTTCCCGTATTGCTATTTGACCTTGATTATCAAGCATGCATGAGCGCACACACATGCGCGCACACACCCTGCCCAGGACCGCCACCCCAAAGCGGATACCCGACCATCGCCCCTTCCCTTCTCCGCACGAGGCGAATCCACTTAGAGAATTTCCAGAGCCCTTTCTTGGGGAGGGGAGGAAGGTTAAAAGTGTACATGTAGCATTCTTTCTGGCTCTGCTCAGAAGCCGTCAGGGCAAAGGGAGTGGGGTTTCTGGTTTCAAAGGGAGCCCGGGTAAAGCTGTTCCTTTTAGTTGCAACCCCTCTTAGGAAAATGGAGAGCGTTTTGTTTTTTTTTTTTTTCTTCTGCAAGCAGAGCCATAAATCATGAGCGCTCCTCCGGTCCTGGGAGTGGGGGTGGGATTAGGGCTGTTTGGTTGGATTTGTTTGAGTGTGTGTCTTTTGGTCTTCATGGCCCTCCCCCTTCATAAACATCAGCTTGTAAGTTCCCGTCCTCCAGAGGACACACCGAAGGCATCACGTTAAATATTTAGAACAGGAAACCACCTCATGCGGCTGGATGGGAAAAGCAATCTCAGAAGAGGCACTCATGTGGGCCTCCCATCTCTCTTTAGACCCCGTAAATGAGAAAGCACCCTTTTGATACCTGCTGTGTCACCCCAAACTCTTCCTGAGAAAGAGAGGCTTGGCAGACCCACAGGCAAGGGCTTGGCTGGGAAGATGTTTCTCCTTCGAGCAAGGTTTTGTAGGCCAAGGATAATCGATAAAATACATTTTTAATAGCCTTTTTCTTGTGAGTAAGGTGGTTATGTGGCTCACTGAAGGGAGAAAAACATGGTAGGAGGAAGAAGTCTGCCAAAGCACCACCCACATCCATGTGCCTGTTTGTGTTGAAATGCAACACTGCTCATGGCACTCTACTGTGCAGAATCTTCTATGGCTCCCTACTGCTTAGGGAAGAAAGGTCAAGTTGCCACAAAGGGAATAGAAGACACTTCAGAACTTGGCTTGAGTTCTGATTTTCCTTTTTTTCCTCATCAAAACTCTCTTTTGCTGCCCTCTGTGGCTGGAACGATAGATGCTTCATCACCCCTTCATATTCCTCAAAGGGTCTGGCCTGACTTTATTAGTTTAGAATACTTTAATAGTAAATAGCAATAACGAGCAAAGAAATACCTCAACTTGTGTAACTGAGAAGTCAATATACATAAGGGCTTCAAGTAAGGCTTGATCCAGCAGCTCAAGCCCAGTTTCTCTCCACTCTGTGTATCAGACAGCACCCAACAACGCCATGGTAACTCTTAGATCTCCCTTTAACTGAAGTAGAGTAGTTCTAGCAGTTGTAGACCTCATATATTCACCCTGTACCACCCAAAAAGAGAGACTCCCTTCAGGTAGCTCCTGTACAAGTTTTGGGACTCATTCTTTCAATGGCCCAAATTAGATCTTGTATCCATCTGTGCACCAATAACTAGGACTTAGAGGATCACATCTATTTGCATTTATACATGTCATTATCTCAGCATGAACTACTTCTTGTAAAACTCCTATTCAACCCTCAAAATCTGGGTCAAATATCCCATAACTCTGTTAGGCTTCCCCTTCCACTCCAACCTCTCCCAAGTGAGTGGGTGGCTCTTTTTGTTATGTTCCGAACACACTCTGTTCATTTTTCTTTGTGCACATAGCACATTGCCTTATTGTTATATGTATATATATTTTTTAATTTGTGACGCCCCCTGTGAATTATTCTAGGATCCTGACCACACTGGATTTATATCAATAGCCTGTATGTTGACTCACATACTGTCAAACATGCTGAAAGTTCAGAAATACCTGTTGAATGAATGTGTGCTGTGTGCATAGACATCTGCTGTCATCACACCTTGGTTTTGAGTCATCAAACAAGATTGAGGTCCTTGAACTCTCAGAATTGGCTTCGGCTTAGAGCTTGAGTATATCTTAAGATATCGTACTTCCCTGTCAAGCACCACCTTATTTTTGCAACACACACACACACATAAACACACACACACACCTCTCAAGGATCATCTTAGGATATCCTTGGTTCTGAAAGCATAATCCCAGGCTTGTTCTAAACATGGATGGTGTATAGGTCAGACCCTCAGCAGGATGCAGGTGACCCCCCAAAATCGGGTAACGTAAGGCGGGTTTATCACAGTAGCATTTACAAAGGTGTGACTGCATATAAGGAAGCCAACAAGGGGTAAGGAAGTGCTCCAGGATCCGCAACAGTAGGAGGCTGTTATAATCTCAAGGGAATCTAGAGGAGAGAGAACTGAATGGAGAGACTAGCATCTTACAGAGCCAGGGGCTCCAGAAAAGGGAGACAGACAAGCCCCAGCATCGTGGCAGGGAGGAAACATGGAATAAATAGCCAATCTCATTCCTCTCCTGCCAGGGACTCCCATTGCCCAAACTCAAGCTGACACCAGGAAGGAAGGGACCTGCTGAGATAGTCCACATGGGTCAGCCTCCTGGGATAGACAGCGGAGTGCAGAAGGGTGGAGAGGCGCATGAAAGCTATCCACAGTGTGAGGTCCTGGAAAATGAAGCTGTGATTAGCAGGGGTCATAGGGGTTGCCTACATCCTGCTAAAGTGGCCTCGTTGCTTGGTTTTGGGATCAGGGAAGATGGCAGACTGTCTGCCTCAGTTTTAACTGGATATTTGGCAAGGGTTTTCGTAACGTGTTCTTTGGAAAAGATGGCTGAAGGTGGGCTATATGTCTAAACCAATCTGTGGGCTTCCTGGCAAATTGGATCATGACAACCCAGTGGTGATGGGTTGACGGATCAGAGACAGTCAGAAGGATGGTTGTGAATCCGGACCACGGGCTCCATCCACAGCCTTGCCTGCTGATGTTACCAATGGGTTGGTTGAAACAGAATACACCTGTTTATTATATTTCCCAGTGTTTGGAAGACAGATCAGAATGGCAAGCGGAGGAAACAAGGAACCAAGTTAAGTGAAGTTGAGGAAGTCTTGACGTTGGAAATGCCCAATGCGAAATTCCAAGGCCAAAGATGGTTTTTAAGAGATGAGAACAAGTTGGCCAGGTGAAGAGGGTCATCCCAGTCAGAGGACCTAGCATGAGCAAAACAACATAGATGTGAAGCAACACACAAGTAGGGCTGGGAGGAATCAAGTATTTTTAGGCTGTTAATGGATGTGTCAAGAGGCAGGAAGTGAGGAGACGTAATGCAGAGAAGGTGGAAAGAACTCCGCCCGAGCAGGGCTCAGTGAAGAGCATCACGGTCACCCTGGAGGGGATTGGAATTCAGGCAAGGGTTTTTTAGCAGGTGAATAAATAGACCAGATCATTTATTTATTCCCTCATGGATGGATGAGAACATGTATGTATTTATTTTTGTTTTAATCAGTTGAGTGGCACAGTTTTCTATCCCGAAAACTTTATCACGAGAATTTTCAAACACACAGGAAAGTGGGAAGAGTTGTCAGCGAACATCTGCGTGCGTACCCATGGCCTGGATGCTACAGTTGACATTTTGCTACATTTGCTTTATCATACATCCCTTCCCTTCCTCCATACTTTCCATCATCCACCAACCCCCCTTGTTTCTTTGTTACACTTCCTTGTAAGTTGCAGGCATGGATACACTGTTCCCCTAAACCCATCCATTTCCATAGCCTTAACTACAGCTCATGCTTTGTTACCACAGGTTTGATTTTAAGTCTGATATCACTGCCTCTCACAGCTAGTAAGTCAACCCAAATCAGGGAATCAGATTTCATAGCCAGTGACCATATCCACCATAACATGGCATCTGGTTGGAGCCACCCAAGAGATTTAAGCAGACGACTGAGCTAATGGGTGATGGATGGGTTTGGGGATGGAGACTTAATAAAGGAACAAGGCATCCACACAGGTACTTGGGCAGGGTCAGGATGGAGTGACCCCAGGACCATGGGGAAGAGATGCTCAGACACGAGCAAGCGAGTTCTTCCATCAACCCACTGGGCCATGACAGTCAAGACACTGGACTCAGAGAAGTCTTTGAACACAGCTGAGCATTTGGATGGACCCTGTGCCTTCTAGTCTTCCTTAGGTCTTTGACTCAGCCTGGGGCACTTGCCTTGGGAGGGAATGAGCAAGGTTCTGAGTCATAGGTCAGCGCAAACAAACTTCCTGAACATGTTGAAGAGAATGAGATAAACTCTGGGAATGTTCATCACAAAAATACTAGAAAACCACAGATGGAAGATGTGAGGACTTAGCGTTAGTGCTTGGGAATGGAGTCCTTACGCTTTCGTGTTTGGCTCCATGATCAAATACAACCCAGTGTCCCCGGTTTACTCATTTGTGTATATTTGGAAAACTCCGAAATTCTCATTTCCTTTTATGTTTCTCAAGGCACAAGGGGCTTTCCTTGGGACTTATGGGAGTGTAGGTAGGGCTCCTACCAAAGGTCTCTTAGCAATGAGTTCGGCCACTTAGTACATCATCTGCCATCAGTACATGATTAAGTGGCAACTTAGTAGGATTCCAGTCAATGAATAAAGATCAGCTAATTGGGAAAAAAAGAAAGCAATTAGTTAATTCTTGAATTAGCATTCCTTTTCCCTATCAACTATCAATGCTGACCTTCTGTGTGTGTGGCAGGGTATATTTTCTGATCTAGGATAAAGATATCTTGTCCAGTGATAAATAAAGCTGTGTCTGAATTTCCATGGCCAGTTTTGCATCAGGTAGTGAGTGTAATTAGACACAGACCCAGCAAAACGTTAAGACACTACCTTGCAATCAACATGTAAATTCTCACTTCAACATGGCGGGGAATTCGATAGAAGAATCTCAAGGAAAAATGTCATTAGTTTTCTTTCTGGCCTGGCCCTAATCGTAGAATGTAATTTGGCTAATGGAGTTTGTGTTTTTCATTAAATTATACGGACATTAAAAAGATCTCTAAAACAATATAAGTATTCTAGGGAGTTAATTACTCTTGGACTTACTCAACCATCCTCGCTCTGTTTAGCAAAATTCTCTCCGATATGAATGAGAAAAATGAGGGTGAACATTTTGTATCATTATATGAGCTGTGATTTGGGCCTTTGAAACGTTCTTCGAAGATGAGGTTTGGAAGGCTCTTAGGGAAATGTCGTACTTAACACTTTTATTTTAGAGATGTGTCTGAAACACAGACACATTGAAATAATTAGATTTTTATTTTTGCCTGGAAGGAGCTCATATGATCCAGGGAGAAGGAAAACATTGAAGAAGGAATCAGTGACCACGGATCATTTCTTTATTTTTTTACCCCAGAAGTGTATTTTTGAGATCCCAGTGAATGCCACGGGGCCCCTCAGTCTGTTTCTCCTGGAAGTGAAGGAATGCACCTCTTTCATGCTGATGAAGCCAGGCCCCTCTGATATCAAAATATTCTGGGGTCCTGGACCAATTCAGCCTGTTCCCTAAGAAAAACTTCAGTTGAGCTGTTAGGTGTCCCTGAATTGAATGTGGTAATGGGTGATGGAGTATTTGCTGCCCCTGCCCCTTTTTAAGGCAGTGGGTTGGATCCACAATAGCTTTCTCCAACTCTGCCCTGCAGAGATCTAATTTGATGAGTCATTAATAGATGTTTAATAGATGTTCCAAAAACACAAGTGATCCACAGCCAGATCACTCAGGAATCCGTGCACACTGTGCCTTGGCCCCAGAGATTTCCTTATTAATGCCCCTCAGAAATCCTGCAACAAGATGACTGTTTTACTTGGTTAAATCAAGATTTCTCAAACACACTGAACACACACACACACATACACACACACACCCCTCACGTACACAAACCTTTTCTTTTTTTCCGGAGAAAGCAGTTAGGCAGGATGCTCCATGGAATACCCCAGTCACCATGAACTTATCAGGAAAAGAACAAATCACAGCCATTCGGGAATTTCCAAACACAGATTCCAAGTCACGTGAATTGATATTCTGGGCCTTAGCAAGAACATGGCTGTGCGACATCATGGGTGTTTCTTCCTGGTTATTGTGTGTTTGGCTCTTGTTAATTCTTTTGGATTCCTCCAGAGAGGACAGGAAAGTCGAGGACAAAAAAATTCAAGATGGGTGGGAGAGTGGGAGCCATAGTCTTGAGGGTAACAACAGCTAACATTTACTGAGCACACACTACATGCCGGGTCCCACCCGTGGGGGACCACTTGATTCTTTGAGCAATCTGATGAGTTAGGTGGGTATTGTTAGGATGTCTGTTTCAGAGATGGGGAAACTGAGTCATGGAGCGATTAAGCCACTTACCTGGTGTCCCCAGTTAGTGAGTGATGACTATGCTAGAGTTGAAACATCTGGTTCCAGACCATGTGCTTTTCCTTTCTTTTCTTTTTTTTTTTTAAGATTTTGCTTATTTATTTATTTTGAGAGAGAGAGAGAGAGAGGGTGCGCACATGTGTGAGTGGGGAGAAGGGCAGAGGAGGAGGGAGCGAGAGAATCTCAAGCTGACTCCGAGCTGATCAGGGAGCCCGACGACCTTGAGATCACGACCTGAGCCGAAACCAAGAGCCAGATGCTCAACCGACTGAGCCACCCAGGTGCCCCTACCATGTGCTTTTAATTCTTCTCTCTTCTGCCTCATTTTTTAAAAAAGATTTTATTTATTTATTTGAGAGAGAGAGACAGAGACAGTGACAGAGATAGCAGGAGTGGGGAGGAGGGGGAGAAGGTTCCTCGCTGAGCAGGGAGCCTGACATGGGGCTTGATCCCAGGATGCTGGGATCATGATTTGAGCTAAAGGCAGACACTGAATCAACTGAGCCGCCCAGGCGCCCCTCTTCAGCCTTATTTTTAAAACAGCTATTAATCGTTCTGAGGGATTACTATGTGCCAAGCACTGCGCTAAGCACTTGACAAGAACGGTCTTATGCATGCCCCTGGTGTGACAATAATATGGTTATCTCTATTTTACAAATAACAGCACTAAGGTTCAGAGAGGCTTAGCCACTTATCAAAAGTTGCATAGCTAAGTGAGCGATGGAGCCAGAATTCAGACTCAAGTCTAGCCAACCCTGGAGTCCACATTCTTAATTGAACTGTGAAAATTAAATAAAATGGTGGATGTCTTGAGGAAGGCAGGATCTGAGTTATTATAAGAAAGACTTTTCCAATAGCCAAGATTGTCCCACAATGGGATGCCGGCAGGCCAGGGTCACACTTGTCCATGGCTTGGCAGTGTTCAAGCAGGGGAGGGGCGATCGCCTACCAGGCTTGTTGCATTGGGGTCCCTATTCCAGTAGGAATGATTGTTTGGATGCCTTCAACCTAAGATCCTGTAACTATGGGAGGATCCTTTGGTACGGTAATGATGACAGAACTTCTGGTCATCAGAAGTTGGGAGTATGGTTGGAAATAGTACATACCTTTGGGATTCATGGGCGCAATTTTGGCATTGCAAATGGTTGCCTTATTCATTTATTAACGAATGTTTATTGAGCACCTACTGAGCATCAAGCATTATGCTAGGCAGTGGTGAAAATCTTGTAGAGTTTACAACCTAGGGATGGAGTCTGAATTTTTTTTTAAGATTTTTATTTTCAAGTAATTTCTACACCCAACATGGGGCTTGAACTTACAACCCAGAGATCAAGAGTTGCATGCTCTACCGAACAAGCTAGCTAGGCGCCCCTGGAGTCTGAATTTTAAAATGAAACAAGTAAACAAAATAAATAAACCATTGACAAATGCTAGAAAAGCTACAAAGAAAGAAACTAGAATCCAGATGGAGAATAGCAGGGGAGAATAGCAGGACGTGGGTGACAACCTGTTCAGGATAGGGTGGTCAGGGAAGGACTCCATGCAAGTGACATTTAAAGCTGAAGCTTGAATTATGAGAAGGGGCCAGCCATGGGAGGATCTGGAGGAATAGCACCCCTGCAAGAGGGAAGAGCTTATGCAAAGACACATGCAGGAAAAGCTTGCTCAAGCAATTGACCAAAGGCCACTGAGGTTGGAGTCATGAGAGAGGGACATTCTTGAAGAAGTAGTTTGAACACAAGCCAAAATAGTTGATGCCAATTACAATAGAAAGATATTTAAGGGTTTTAGAGAAGGAGGTTCATTTAGGTTTTTAGAAGACACCTATGGCTAATGGGTCCAGAGTGGATTAGAAGGGGGCAAGAGAAGAACAAGCCGACCAGGAAAGAGGAAGTGGCACACCCAAAAGGGGCAGGGTGGTGGTGTCTTAGAGTAAAATAATGATGACAGAGAGGTAAAGACGGCAAAAATGTGAAACATATCTATATGCATTTTTGTGTTGGAGGTACAGCAAAGAGGACTTGTTGATGGATTGGAGGACACTGGGGTAGATTGTAGGGAAAGAAAAAAAAGCAGGAGATAAAGGGTAACCCCCAGATTTCTGGCTGAATGACAATAGTATTGTTCACTTGGATATGGGAAAACCCTCTGGTGAATATATTGGCCTATAATTGCCAATCCTTTTGACTTGATTGCCAAATTCTTGGCCCAGAGAATGTTGGGAAGAGCAACAGTTGTTTATTGGTAGTAGCTGAATCGGAAGGAACCCAGGCCAAGGATGGTACACTAAGCTCTTGTGAACAGCAAAGAGCTGACAACCGTCAGGGGTCCACGGTCATCCCCACAGACGAGGCAACTTAACACACACACAGACTCCTAAATCATCAGGGCTCTGTCAATTACTGATGGTAAACCACACGCTGGATCTCGACCAATCCCAGGCTCCCACAAAAGCCAACAATTAAAAGGTGTATCCTCGGTGGATGACCAGCCACTCTGGAGACCCCACTGTCCCTGGGGCTTGTCTAACAGCTTTCAAGAGTATGCCCCGGCTCTATCTAGCTCCCGAAAACCTGGCCCAGGCCCTAGGAAGTGTTTCAATAATGGATGCTCACCAATAAACAGCCAGCGATTTGCTGGAAATTATGAGCAATAAATAATTGAGAGGGAGGGAGGCTGACCAGTGGTACCCTTGCCTCCTGCTAATTCTTCTTAATGCATTTTCTTGATGTAGTTTCCTGCAGTGTAGGGTGCAGTCAGATACACGGCCCTGGGAAGATGCTGACCAGCAAGCTGGGAGAGTTATAAATACATGGGCTCCTCTGCGTTTTACTACATGGGAACATCAGGCAACCACCCAGCATGGACGCGACCTGGCTCTGCTCAATCCACCTGAACCCCACCTGCTATGGTGTGATGCACAACCGTGCCCAGTGGACAGCCCACCTCTGAGACCCCGAGAAAGGCTGCAGGTGGAAAACCTAAATGAGTTTAGGGAGAGATGAGAGGGATTGAGTCATGCATGAAAAGGAGGTGAGGGAAGTTTTGAGATGATCTCCATTGCCCAGATCGTAAAGAATTCAAGCTACATATTGTCATCAGGTGTCAAATTCTGCCACCGCCCCCTCCCTCCTTGGCCACTATGGGTCAGGCATGCTAATGCGCCCCTGGTGCCCGCCACGTCTTATCGGGTGTGGGCCACCATCACCTCTCACCTGCGACATTGTGACACCCTCAAGTAACACCTCCTGTCCAGTCAAGTTTTAATACAATAGCCAGAGAAGTTCCATCATGGGTAAATCACAGTGTGTCTGTCTTCTGCATGGAGTCCTCCAATGGCTTCTGTCAGAGCCAAAGTCCTTCCTGATCTGGGCACCAATCAGTCCCCTGAAATCACCTCCCACTACTCTGTCCATCGCCGCCTCTGTTCCCAGCACACCAGGCTCCCTGCTGTTCGTGGCCAGCACCAGACACATTTCCACCTCTGAGCTACCTGCTGTTCTGTCTTCCTGGACGGCTCTTCCTCCAGACAGCAACATGGCTTTCGATGTCCCTTTCTTCAGCTCTTTGTTCAGATAGCACCTTCCGGGGGAGGCCTTTCTGGGCAACTCTATTTACACTGAGTTCTTCCCCCATCCCGTCCCAGCTCACCTACATGCCCTGAGGAGCTAGCACCTCTTCTGCCTTTATTTTTCCATCAGCACTTACCACCATCCCTGTTAGCATCCGCTGCTGTAACAAATTCCCGTTAAGTGTAGCAGTTCAAAAGATACAAATGTGTTGTCTTAACAATTCTGTAGTTCAGAAATGTGGCACGGGTCTTTAGTGGGGTAAAATCAAAGTGTGGCTCAGGCTGTGTGCCTTCTGACGGCTGCAAGCGAGAATCTGTCCCCTCCACCTTTTCCAGGAAGATTCTGGGGCCGCTTGTCTTCCATGTCTCGTGGCCCCTCCTCCATCTTCAAAGCCACAGTGTCACATCTCTCTGCCCACCCTTCTGTGGTCACATTTCCCGCTGAGCCCTTTTATCCCTGCCTTCACTTTCCACTTTTAAGGACCCCATTGAGTACATTGGGCCAGCCCACCCAGACCATCCAGAAGAATCTCCCTGTTCTAAGGTCAGCTGCTTAGCAAATGTGACTCCATCTGCAACCTTAATCCGCCTGTTGCCGCTGTAGCTTAGTGAATTCCTATTCCAGGCACTAGCACGTGGACATCTTTTGGGGTTATGATTGGGCCCATTACACCATCTGACCGTCAAATTTGATGATTTTGATCACTGTCTGTTTCTGACAAGTACGACATAAGCTTCAAGAGCGCAGGACATCTTTGTCTGATTGGTTCATTGCTTTATCCCCACCGAGCGCCTGCAACAGTGCTTGCCACATAGCAGTTCCTCAAAAGATATTTAATGTTGTGGGGTGGGGGCGCCTGGGTGGCTCAGTCAGTTAAGTGGTTCAGCATCTGACTTCGGCTCAGGTCATGATCTCACGGTTCTGGGATCCAGATGTGCATCAGACTCCCTGCTCTGTGGGGAGTCTGCTTGTCCCTCTGCCTCTCCCCCTGCTCGTTTTTTTTTTTCTCTCTCTCTCTCTCTCAAATCAAAAACTAAAAATAACTAAAACCTTTAAAAAAAATAAAAATAAAAGTATTTAATTTTTGAATGAATGCATGAACACATGTGCTCCGAGACCATTCTCTGCCCGTCTCCACTCACCTTTGGATCCTGGGAGGGTGACAGGGGTGCACTGCATGCATGAGGTCCCCTGTCTGGAATGTTCCCTTGCTTGTCCTGTAAGCTTTTGTTTTTTTTATTTTTTTATTTTTTAAGATTTTATTATTTGAGAGAGTGAGAATGAGAGAGAGAGAGAGCACATGAGAGGGGAAAGGTCAGAGGGAGAAGCAGACTCCCCGCTGAGCAGGGAGCCCGATGCAGGACTCGATCCCGGGACTCCAGGATCATGACCCGAGCCGAAGGCAGTCGCTTAACCAACTGAGCCATGCAGGCGCCCCGTCCTGTAAGCTTTTAACCGAGGCGTCCTTAACATTGAACATCTTGGCGTCCCTCCTGTGAAGTGTTCTGATTCTCTCAGGAAGAGAGAGAAGTGCTCTGTCCCTTACCTTCTCCCAGGTCCTTCTCTATTCTTGGATTGTGAGTCTTCTCTGGAATACTGTAGAAAGCGTGCCATGATGTCTTTTAGTTTTCAGCCTTTGTATTTTGGATCCAGCATATAGGAAGTGTTCGATATTTCTTTTCATCAGGTTCATTTATTTACTTTAATGGGAAGGCCCAGATTTAGTGGAAAGGAACTCTAGATTTGAGCACTCAGTCGTGACTGGGGCTTGAGGCTCTGGAGACAGAGTGTATATTACACTTTGGAAAGTAATAATAACCAAATTGCTTTGAGTGCTTACCACTTGCCAGGAACTGTGTCGAGTATTTTATGTGCATTATCTTATTTGATTCTTACAACAAAGCCACTCTGATGCCAAGGTCCATGCTTTTAACCACCAGGGCTAAAATGCCTGGGACAGTTGGACCAGAAATAAGACGTGTACAACAGCCAGTGAGAGAGGGTGTGAGTTTTAGTGCATACACTTATATAGTCATTTCTAAAGAGAGGAGAGAGAGAGAGAGAGAGAGATTGAAAGAGAGAGAGAACAGGTGCAAATCCCAAAGAGAAACCGAGGGAAAAAAACAAGCAGAAGTGAGAGATCCAGAGGGCAAGAAGTAATGGGTAGTCCCAGCACGAGGTGACATCACCTATGTTCCTTTGGCGGCACCTCTGTTGAACACAATGGAACCCGGGCCTTGATTTCCTGGTCTAAACCTTATTGAGGCTAATAGAATTACATACGACTGATAACTCAGGATTATGAACTCGACTCAAAGTCAGAAAGTGACAAGGGGACTTCAGATGCGTGGGGGAGTTCAGTGGAGGAAATCTTTTGAGGACAGGGCTACTGGGAGTCCTGCGGTGTCCCAGGAACATTGGGCTCATGTCCGGGTGAGCCCGAGGGCTTTCCTCAAGGGCTGAGGGAAATGTCAGCAGTGGGAATCCTTGGCCTGCCACCCGCATTGAAGCGGGGTGGGCTGATTTTATATGTTCTGCGTTGAGCCTGCTCTGTAGGTTGAGGTGGGCCTTGGGGATCAGAGAGATATTTATGTAAGATATCTTCTGTGTGCTCCCCCTCCCCAGATCTACTGTTCACCCTTCTCCACTGAGCTTTTTGCCCTGAGAAATGTCCGTATTTACTTGTGGAAGCACCATCAGTGATCTCCTGCGTTTTCTGGTTTCTGTCTGGGTGTGGCCAATGGGAGCCCTGCCAGAACAAAGAGAGGTGGATGCGGGAAGGAGAGAAAGGTCTGTGTATTTTGCCTCCCTTCTTCCTTCTTGCCGGGTCATCTCAGACCTCTAGTTCCTCCCCCGCAGTGATCCTGCTGGGTGACCCTCTGGGCACAGCCCCTGGCTCCAGGTTGTGCACCTGCTCCCTTCTGTGACCCTTCAGGTCTGGGCATGGTAATGTCCCCTCCAGACAAGTCCCCTGCAGGGGTTCTGCCCCGCCCCTTGTCATCTTCCCTACCTCCTGCACACATCTTTGCAGATAGGCTCTTTATTAAAGTCTCCCCAAATGATCCTGACCAGCTGTGTCCTTTGTTGTTGCCAAGACCCTGACAGACATCGTGTGACTTACCCAAGATCACATGAGGGAACCAAGCTAGAACTCTAGTCTCTCCACCTTCTTAGATAAGTGGTCCTTCAGTCAAGTGGGTCCCAGTGGGCACTGCCTCTCCTACCTGGGGAAGTATTTTGGGGGTCTCTGGCATCAAGCAGGCCAGAGAGAAATGTGGGAGAATCCTATGGATCATGCCAGCTTGGCACAGTGTCTGCTTTGAGACATGCTGGAAAAGAAGAATGAGAAATTAAAGGGCCCAGGACCCCTCACCAGCCCTGGGACTTGGGAAGACCTCAACTCCCAGAGAGTCAATAGGCAAAATATAGCTAATGCTGATAGAGCAGATGCTGTGCCTTGGGCAGACATGAACCAGTTAGATCTGCACAACAATCCTACAAGGAACTTAATCTCTTAACAACATTGATTATAATGCACCCTGTGTCCAGAGACTTTTAAATGAACATAAATGTCAATAAAATGGGTATTATTTCCATTATTTGCTAATGATGAATCTCCTCCTCATTAATTTTATTAGTTATCTTCTGTATTATTACCATCATTAGTAGTATTTTTTTTTTTAAGAGAGAAGGAGAGCTTGTGGGTAGGGGGAGGGCCAGAGGGAGAGAGAGAACTCTAAGCAGACTCCTCACCCAGCTCAGATCCCCCTTGCAGGGCTCGATCTCACGACCCTGAGATCATGATGTGAGCTGAAATCGAATCTGACATTTAATGGACTGAGCTACCCAGGCACCCCCATCATTAGTAGTATTTTTATACCCAGACCATGCATCAGAGCTAGGGCATCACTGTCTCATGGGATGCTCTCAGAAGGCAGCCTGGTGAGGACAGGGGATTCTCCAGGATGTAAGCTCCATGCGGGTTAAAACCATATGTGACTTATTCTCTTTAAGTAGCATCATGTCTGAGTTTGGTTCCTGGTACACAGTGGACACTCAGTAATCAAGCCTTCATTGAATGGATGGAGGAAAAGATGAAGGAAGGAAGGAGGTAGGAAGGGAAGGAAGGGAGGGAGGAAGAGAGGGAGGAAGGGAGGGAGGGAGGGAGGGAGGAAGGGAGGGAGGAAGGGAGGGAGGGAGGGAGGGAGGAAGGACGGAAGGAAGGAGGAGGGAAGGAGAAATGAATTTGTGACATTATGGCCTTTGGGACACCAAGGCCAACTCCAACATTCTTAGCTTAGCTTTCTGAATTCAGGCTCCTCCTCTGTAAAAAGAACTGAGCAGAACCTGTCTCACAGGCTCGTTGAGTCACGTGTAGAGTGCCTGACCCCGTGCCTGGCACAGAGTAGGTGCTCAGTAAATGCCCATTCCCCATTCTGCTCTACTGCTGGTTAAGAAAGCCGCCGGGGCTGACCAAGCAGGAAGGAATCAGTTCTCTGCCTCCGGATGCTTCCCCCAGGTCACAGTCTGTGAGATCGGCATGAACGTGGCCCCAGGTGGCCGTGGTTGGGAAGCGGGGCACGGGGTGAAGTTGAAGGAGATTCACGACCTTGACTGTCCTCTGCAGCCTGATTTATGGGGCTGTGCCGTCTCTTGGATGAGATATAGACAGTGGTGAACAAGAGACATGAAGAAAGCCTTAATCCCCAAATGGCGGAAAGAGATACTCTGGGGTCCACGATGTGTTTGATTAAATACATCAGGTGGGACATGATTTTCCCCAAACAGAATCCCATCAGCTGTCAGGTCTCTATTGGCGTGTCTGAAGTAGGAATGAAATATTTTTTCCACTTAGTTGACAAAATCTTTGCCTGATTTGCTAAAACAAAACAAAACAAAACGAAAACAAAAACAAAACAAAAAAACAAGAACCTGGCCGCAGAATATGACAGTCCTGTCACTGACCCAACCCCAGCCCAATGGGGGTAGGAGGCACTGTGAAAAGAAGGAAAGAAGCCGTCCTCAGGAAAAAAGATGTCTGAGCTCTTGGAGGCAGGCGAAGGGGCACGGGCAGACGCAAGTGGCCTGCAAGGGCCCCGGATGCTGGGAGCTCAGTCTGGGAGAAATGCTAGAGAATTTACTCTTTGCCTCTTTCCTGGTGCTGAGCCATCTGATGGATTCCTGGGAGCAACGACAAACAGCTCCGTGGCAGAGCGCACTCTGTTCTGGAGCTCCCCTGGCCGTGTACTCCCAGCCATGCCGGTTGTCAGAACGGGAAGCCTTTCAGGGAGGCTCATGGGATTCCCAGAAAGCCAGAGGGGGCTGGAATTCAAGGCTCGGTCTGATGGAGCCGTGGCTGGGGGAGAAATTCTGACTTCCTAAATCTCAGACCTGCCTCTGCTTGCCCGGCCTCTCAGACCAGCTTCTCGAAAAGCATTTGCCTCTGGAGAAGTGATTCCTTGCGGTCTTCCCCCGGGGTTTCCCGGGATGGGACTTTCCTTCAGAGGAGGCTAACTGGCAATTTGGAGTCTAGAGGCAGAACAAATGTTGACGTCTTCCCAACGTCTAGACTCAGGACATAGAGTCGTCCTGCGGCCCCACTGTTCTGAACTCTGCCACATGGTAGGTCCAGCTGGGTAGGTTTCCTACATGCCCCCACCTCTCCGAGCTTGGGTCATGGTGCTGCAGGATGTCTGATCATCTTCTGCTAGGTAGACCTGAGTTCATCCTAGGAGTCAGTGAAAACACCACCTCCGCCATGAAGCCTGATACGTCTTTGGTCTTTCCTCCCATCTTGCCATTTTTAGTTGTCCCCATTCCTACTAAACCAGGGGTGTGATGGCCTGAATTGTGTCTCCCCAGAAATTCATAGGTTGAAATCCCAATGCCCCCATACTTCAGAAAGTGACGATATTTGGAGATAGGTTCTTTCAAGAAGTACTGAGTTAGAATGCAGTCATTAGGGTGAGCCCTGATCCAGTAGGACAGTGTCTAAGAGGAGGAGGTGAGGACACAGGCGCCCACACAGGGGATGACCAAGGGAAGCCTCAGGGAGAAGACAGTTATCCACAAGCCATGGAGCGAGGCTTCAGAGGAAACCAGTCCTGCCCACACCTTGATCGCAGACTTCAGTCCCTCCAGAGCTGGGAGAGAAGTCATTTCTGTGGTGTAAGCCGCCCGGGCAATGGTACTTTGTCATGGCAGCTCGAGCAGACTCATTCAAGGGCCAGCGAACTCCTTTTTTGTAAAGGGCCGGAGAATCAGTATTTTCAGCTTCGCCAGCCGTATGGTATCTGTCGCAAGGACTCAGGTCTGCTGTAGATTGTGAAAGCAGACATTTCGTTAGCAAGTGGGCATGGCAACAGTCCAGGGAGCCTTGACTTACAGAAAAGACAGCTGCTTGGACCTGGCCCTCTCCCCTGCCCCCGGGGGCAGCCGCTCACTGACCACTGTGTGAGCTAAAGTCCCATGCCATCAGAGCTTATGACCACTTTATTTTCATTGGATTCCTAAGGGTGGAGCTGAGGGCGGGGCACACAGCAGGTGTCCTGTGTTCAATGGATGTATATGTATTTTTTTATTAATTGTTTAAACTTTTCATATTGAAATAATTAGAGCAGTGGCAAAAATAGGACAAAGAGTTCCATGTAGCCTTTACCGTGTCAGCCTCACCCGTGACCTTTTGACATGCATCAAATCAGTATACATCAATTTACAGAGAGATGTTAAAGCCAGGGATCTTGGCTCTGCCTCTTCCCAGCTGTGGGTCCCTGGGCATGTCGCTTAACTCCTCTGAGCCTTAATTTCGTATTCTATTTTACAAAACTGTGCTAATAGTAGAACCTAGACACTGGGTGGCCAGAATTTAAATAGAAAATACATACAAAGAATTCAGCAAAGCGTTCGGGACTCAGTAAGTGCTCAATTAATGCTGATGAGGGTAAGTCTTCGGTGTCCTACTTTCATTGATTTCCTGATGTTTCCAGACCCAAACACCCTACTCTGAGGTGTAGACATCAGTCCTCCAGGTGACCCTTGGGAGATCAGCTCAAGACTTTTTCTAGGAAGACCCTTTGCTGTGGGAGCAGAAGAATCCCCTCTCTGTGGGAGCTCCAACTCCAGGGCTGTCTGATGGGGGGGGCGGGGGGGGAACGGGAAGGCTCCAAGGAGTGTGAAGTAGGGCCAGATGAGGAATGGAACCCACACACCTTCCACTGCATTTCTGGACAAACCTATTAAATATGACCTAAGACTTTATGAATGCTTGGAAGACCGAGAGAAGGTCCAACCCGTGCCACTCCTTTCTCAAATGCAATCAAGTATTTACCGAGTCTCACTCCTAGATCCGGCCACCCTCAGAAAGGCCTTGAGGAGCCCGGTGATGTTTATCACTTCAGAAGAGCAAAAGTCCCAAACCAGGAGCTGGAAAGAGATGAGAAATGTGGCCAACCCCACAGAGAAGCGTGAGAAAGGGTAGCTAATAGGCCCCAGGCCTGGCTTAGGTCTGCTTAACTGTAGTTTGAAGCAGCGTTTTCCAAAAGGCAAGGATAATGATGCTGATGGACATTATAATAACAATAGCAACAACAGCTAAGATTTAAATAGCACTTCCTGTAAGTCCCTGCTTGTTCTGAGACCTTCACATTTATGTTAATTAATTTATGCAAATGAACTGTCAGTGCTTGCTAAGGTAGGTACAATTATTCATTTATTATTGCTATTTTTTTATTTTACAAATGAACACACCAAGGCAAAGAGAGGTTAAGGAACTCACCCAAGGTCACACAGCCAATAAGAGGCAGGGCTGGGATTCGAACCCAAGCCCCATAGCTCTAAGTCTGAGCTTAACCACCAAAAGCATCTAGCAGCTCCTCCTCAGAGAACAGCTCTCCTAGCGGATAAGCAAGCAGTTTCCACAGTGGACTCTCCAGCACAGGGGTCAGCAAACTGACTTTGTAAGCAAGAGGTCCAACTGAGCATATTAATGTGTAAATACACAGAAAAAAAAGCCAAAACACACATTTTCCACAACGGGAAACATTCCACTATGATTTTATTGACAAATTTCAATTAATCCTACTAACTGAGTGGTGTTTGTTTGCTCGTGGTGGTGGTCCTATGGTAATACAGGCCTGCTAAGGAGAAGAGAGGAATTCTTTCTGAGTTGGTTAACAATTGGTATAAATGGGGTACAGTGTGAGCGGTTCCTAACATCACGGTAGAAACCCGGCCTTATTCTACAAAGCCTTTCCTTGCTCTCCTGAAACACTGCCTGTCCCTCTGGGGAACTTGCAAGAACACCGGCAGTGTCTCTCTTTGGCACTTGAACGCCTCCCTCATAGGGTCGGAGCGCGCTCATATGGGGAAGCAGTTAGGAGCAGACATGGGGGGGAGGGGGTCTTCCTGAGTCTGAATCCCAGGTAAACTCATCATTCGTTGTGTGATCTACTACTCACTTCACCAATTTAGAACAGAAGCTGTTAACCAGCCCGGATTCTGTCCCACGGGGGACACTCGGCTGGAGGTATTTTTGGTTGTCACAACTTGGGGGGATGGTACATCTGCTGGGTAGGGATCAGCGGTGCTGCTCAACATCCCATAGCACACAGGACGGCCCCATGCCCGAGAATTGTCCAGCCCCAAACGTCAACAGTACCGAGTTTGAGAAACTCCGTTCTAGAAGCTTCCATTTCTTCATCTACCGAACTGAGTTTTAGAGCCTACGCCAGGGTAAGATGAAACAAGCTATGAAAATGTGAAGGGACAGAGCAGGGCATGCCATATTGTGAAGCACTCACATGCCATATGTGAAGATAAATGTTCTTTTTCTTCCCATTTTTATTCAGCGATGTAGGAACAGAAACCCCCTCTTCAGGGCCGGATTTGGCAGCCCCCACTGGAGTCTGAGGTGGGAACAGAGGCTCTCAGAGGAAAGACCGTTTTGTTATTGTCTCTCTTCCAGCTCATCCGCCAGCCACCCCTGCCCTCCCCTCTCAGCCAAGCTCAGAGACTGGATGCAAAAGCCATTATTAAAAAATGAACATGAGTTGTTTTTTCCCCTTTTTGATCAAATAATCCAGTTTGCTGCCTCAGACAAATCATTATTCATATGGAACCTGCTTGTGCCATCCCAGGGGAGGAAGGCCAAATTGATTTAACATCTAATCCAGTTTGTACCTTCTGCTAACCCCAGTGGTGCGCTAACTTCACCCTTGCAGGATGGGGAGGAAGGGGTGGGCGGGAGCAGCAGGGCAGAGGGACACAGGAGGAAGTTAACCCAAGGAGCAGCTCTGCCAGGGAGAGGTGGCCATGCAGCGTGCCATTGTGGCACCCAGCCTGCCTTCTCCCTCAGCGGTGTGCCCCCTCCTTCCCCCCACTCCTCATCATAACACCAGCACCATCAAAAGGACAGCCACCTACTCTGTGCTGAGTGGGATCCCTGAGGACACCCTGTACGAGAGACATCATGGCACCCATCCTACGGCTGGGGAAGCTGAAGTTCAGGGAGGTTGAAGAGCATGCGGAGACACCTAGAAAGTTCTAGAACTGTGACTTGGCGTCAGTTCTGGCTGCCTCCAAAGCCATAACCAACAGAGTAAGAGGTGTGGGAATGTAGGAAGGTGTTCAGAAGAGTTCTAGAGTTTTTCTTTTCCCATAAAGGGTCCCCTGAGTGATAGTCCAGGCACCTTTGGGTTGCCTCGGTGTGGTGGTTGAAGGGTCAGCTGACCCAGGTTATGGCCCCATTTCTGAATTTTCTGCTGCTCATCGCTAAGCCCATCTGTCTGTCCCTCCTCTCTCAGGGCTTCAGCGGGGAGATGGGCGATGTGGAAACAGCTTCTGACAGCCTCTGGAGGGGAAGGTACTGGGCATGCTAGGGTACCGGGCAGGGTCCTCTGGCCGTGTCCCTCCTTTACATGGTGGCACCTTCTAGGTTGTCACCCTGAGGCAGGCAAGTGGCAGATACGGGACTTGACTCCGGGTCTGTCTGGCTCCAAGCTGGGGTCTCTTTCTACGGGGTGGCACCTCGCTTCTTCCCCAGTGTTCTCGTGCCTTCTGCTCCTCAACAACACTTTCTCTCAGGAAGTGGCCTCAAGGGTCTGCTGAGGAAATGTCTTCCAACTGAAGAGAGAAAATAGCTTGAAGTGAGCTTCCAGGGAAGAGGTGGGAAGGCTAGGGAGAGAGGGCAGGCAGGAGGGTGTCTGTGCAGAAGGAGGGAAGGAGGGAGCGGAGGGAGGGAGAAGGAGGAAGGAGAGGGGAGGGAAAATAAGGGGAGAGGAGGAGACATGTTTTCCTAAGGACGCTGTGAGAAGGACAAACAGCACCGATAGGAGTCCAGGCGTCAGAGGGAGCCAGGGAAGGGCAGGGAGCCTCCCAGCTTTGCCCAGCGGAGCGGAGCTCTGATGAGGGTCCCCGGCTGTCACAGCATTGTTCGGCCCTTCCAGGGGCGGGCAGCTTCGGGAGGACCAAGAAACAGTAGCGGTGTAGGGTTGGCGTTTTTCTGGTGGACCCCAGCATCCGGGCTGTGTGAGACCAGCCCTCAGGACCCTGCCAACAGCCCCTCGCTGGCAGGTCATCACCGTGGAAAGACAGATTATTCTCCATGAGGGCGTGTGAGGCCCACTAAACATGGGGCCCCCAAGCTGTGCAGGCAGGAACTCAGTGCAAATGATTAAGCACCTGTTCCACATCAGCCCCCTTCTGGGCAGGGTGCATGTTCGCCTCCCTAGTCGTCACCAGAAAGGCGGTGTTATCACCCCAGTTTTATGGGAAGAGACATGGAGGCCAATGTCAGCCCTCAGGGGCAGAGCATGGAAGCGAGATGCTGCGGGGGCTCGGACCCCGGTGCGCCTCCGCCCGGCGGGGCCCACGAGCTCCCGGGGCTGGAAAACGGGGACCTCGGCTTGTTGTTCAGGAAGGAACGGCACCGAGGGAGTAATGGCACCCACAGGGCCTGCGGGGCGAGCCCTCCGCCTGAGTGCATGTTGGGGGTGGGTATGGCTGTGTGTGAGTTTTGTCCATGTGTGTGTTTCTATGTGTATTTGTTCGTGTTTCTGTGTGTGTGTGGGGGGGGGCTTCCGTGCTTGTGTGTGTATTCGTGTGTGTGTGGGTGTGTGTTGGTGCCTGTTCATACGGGTAGTTTGTGCTCATGTTTGAATTTCTGCCTGTGTTTGCGTGTGTTTCGTCTGTGGACTTGTGTCTGTTTTCCATAGGCTTTTGTGTTTGTGTTTCTTTGTGTGTGTGTGTGTGTGTGTGTGTGTGTGCGCTCATGTGTGTCTGTGTGGGTGTTCGTGGTATGTGAGCTTTGTGTCTGCTGTTCCGTGTGTGCACGTTTCAGTTTGTGCTTCTGAGTGGGATGTGCGCGTGCGTGCGTGGGTGTGTGTGCGTGGGTGTGTGTGCGCGTGTGCATGTGCGCGTGGGTGTGTGGGTGCGTGTGCGCGTGGGTGCGCGCACGCGTGTGGGTGCGTGCGTGCGAGTGGGTGTGGGTGTGCGCGTGGGTGTGTGGGTCCGTGGGTGTGTGCGCGGGTGTGTGTGTGTGGGTGCGTGGGTGCGTGGGTGTGTGCGCGGGTGTGTGTGCGTGTGTGCGTGGGTGCGCGGGTATGTGTGCGTGTGTGCGTGGGTGCGCGGGTATGTGTGCGTGTGTGCGTGGGTGTGTGTCTTTTGCACAGCTGAGGTTGGCAGACAGAAAGGATTGCTGGTGTGCGAAGAGCCTGACCAACACGGCCC
This sequence comes from Eumetopias jubatus, assembly GCF_037043125.1. NCBI lineage: Eukaryota > Metazoa > Chordata > Mammalia > Carnivora > Otariidae > Eumetopias > Eumetopias jubatus. Next base: position 81,796,661 of record NW_028274822.1, on the reverse strand, counting down.
GCGTGTGACGTGGACGAGGGGGGGCCACGGAAGCTCGGTCGGGGCCTCGGTCCTCCGAGTCCGGGGCCTGGGCAGCCCGGGGCTCCTGTCTCCTCCCCACCGGCCTCCTCACCGCCAGGGCCTGCGTCCATCCCACCCGGCCGGCGCGGGCTGCCTGACCGCCCTCTCTTCCTGTCCCTGCCAGTTGTCCGTCCACCCAGGGCCGCCGGGGAGAACCGCACTCAGTCTGTGCGACGGTGTCTTCAGGCCTGCGACGGGCACAACCTGCGCGACCAGCGCGTATCGCTCCCTCCCGGCCTCCCGCCCCTGCTCAGATTCCAGGCCTGCGTCTCCCTCTGGGCCCTTGAATAATTCAGACAGGAGGATCCCACTGCAGGCCCAGCCGGGCTAGCGTCGGAGGGGGCGAGGCGGAGGGTGGGATGCACCATATGGAACATGTCCCTTGAGCTCTGGGTGACAGAGCCCCCATCACCAGCCTGGGTCTCGTAGCAAAACCCGCCAACTCTGCCTGGGATGTCACCGGTCGATTCTGGCAGCAGATGGGCCCTCTGACCCCTGACACGCCCCGGAGCACAGGATCCAAGGAGGGGACAGAGTGAAGTTGACAGGACCCACTCTCTGAGCTGGGGGCATTTTGCAGAGAAAGCGAGAACCACTTGCAGGAAGATACTTCTCCATCTGCCGCGGTATCCACAGGCCTGGAAGGTCCCTGGCGGCATCCAAACAAGAAAGGAGGCCGTCTTCTTGGCGTGTGACACAGCAGGCGACTCGGTCGCCGACCCTCGCTTGAGAGATGGTTTCTGGACAAAAACATGCAGGAATAGACCGGTGCCAGCCTGCCTGCCCACCGGGGGCCCTAGCCAGAGTCAGACTCGTAGGAAAACGGCACTGCCTGGATTCGGGTCCATCCCCAAGTGGACCCTGAGGCAAGGATTGGGGGCCAAGTAGTTTATTGGGGGGGCAGACCCCAGGAAGCGTGACGGGGATGGGGGAAAGAAAGGGAGGGAGGGTAGCCATTAAGAGGCTGAAGGCAGTCTGGGAGGCTGCAGAGCACCGCGCCACCATTTCCCATTTGTCGTGGGCGCGTTAGGGACGCTGAGCAGGTGTCAGGGACGAGCAGAGAGAGGCAGGCGCTTGAGGTAAAATGCCATTGGCACAAGGGGACCGGTCCCCTGAAGCTGCAGGTGGCCTCGCTGTGACCAAGAGGCCATGGAGCATCCATGGAACAGGGCCACCGTTCACAGACCTTGCTTGTGCATTTGCTTTCTTGTTTTCTGTCCTCTGAGACACCCAGCTCGGCCTCGGCCTCGGCTCAGGGTCTTTGCCCTTGCTGTACCCTGGGACTGCAACATCCTTCCCCCGTCTGGGCCTCAGCTCTGAGAGAATGTCCCATGCTTCCCCACCCCCACATAGGCCCCCTCTGGAGTAGGATTTCTCTACTCCTAGTGGCATTTGGGGTCGGGTGATTCTCCGTGGCGGGGGCTGCCCCATGCACCGCAGGAAATAGTATGTTAGCCCGTTCGGGCTGCTATAACCCAGTGCCGTAGACTGGGGCGGAGGGGCTTCTAAACAACATAAATTTATTTCTCCCTGTTGTGGAGGCTGGAAGCCCGAGACCGGGGTGCCAGCAGAGTGTATCGTGTGGCCGAAAGAGCAAGGGAGCTCTCTGGGGACTCCGTTTCTAGGGACACTAATCTCGTTCACGAGGGCTCCGCGCTCCTAACCTCATCATCTCCCCAAGGCCCCCCCTCTGAATCCCATCTCCTTGGGGAGTTCGGATGTCCTATTAGATGCCGGGGGACACACACATTCAAGTCCTCGGCAGACACGTACCGCAAACACCTGCTGGGAAAGGAGCTCAGCTTCAAAGGCATTGTTTCACTTAATGCCTTACATGAACTTTGTGTGATTGGGAAGATCATCTCTCTCCAGTTACAGCTGAAAGCCAAAGTTTAGAGATCGGGAGTTACTTCCCCGCAGATTGAATGAGCAAATGTAAGAGACGTCTCCGTGGCAGATATGATGACCTATTGATTCACTTACATCGGGGGGTCAGCAAACTTTTTCTGCAAAGGGCAGAGAGTGAGTAAATATTTTAGGCTTTGTGGACCGAGAGGCGAGATGGAGACGATTGTGTAGGGACTGATCTAACCAGTTTAAAGGGGTTCATTTAAAAATGTAAAAACTATTCTTAGCTTGCAGAAGGCTGGAGATGGGCTCCTGGGCCCCCATTTCCCTGCCCTTGACCTGACGTGGAGGCAGAGAGAGAGATGATTGTTTCTCAGAAGGCACTCAGTTGTGATTTGGAAATAAAGGTGGACCCCGGATTTAAAAAGGAGGAACCAGCAGCCTCGTGTATAAGGGGACCCGGGCTGCTCCCTCCGAACCATCCCTTTCTAATCTTCTCACCCCTGCCCAGAGCTTTCCGTGTTCTGACTTTGAACTGAACAAACAGGCAGGCCGGGGCCATGGAAGGTGGGTAGGTGGCTTTGGGTCCCAGTGCTGTGCATGCCTGTGTGTGTTGGGGGCAATGCAGGAGAGCGTGGGGGCCATTGCTCCTATCAGATCCGCAAGGGGCACAGCCTCCCACCACGCTGGCAAACCCCATTGCAGACTCAATCTCCTGGCAATTTAATTTGCCTTTTGATGCCTTACGTGTTTTCCCAGATCCACTCTTTGGCCGATTGATGTTCTGGGATTAAAACTGGGCTGGAGGCATTTACAAATAAAGGAAACTCGGAAGCCCGGACAGTGCGTAGACATTTTATCCATTGTCTAAGGGTGCTAACCATGCTGATCGAGAGGCCTCCTGGATACCCGAGTCCGTTGAATCAACACTGTTTGTCTAAACTTCAATCCTGGGGCAGCTCCCATGACAGACAGAGGCCAGTGCAGCTTCTCTGACTTGCCACCTTTGGGGACTCCAGAGCCAGCTAGATGTTTCCTGGTCTATTCTGACTGTAGATGGGGTCAGTGGGCAGACAGAACCAACTCAGCACCAGCAACCCCTGGGTGAGGTGGTCATTTAGAGGAAGGGTACTGTTTCCTCCTTTCCTTGGGTCATCCTGGTATAACTAAAAACAACCAGGCAGGTGTTATGAGACCAGGCTCCCAGGCACCATCCTGATCCCTCACTCCAGAGTGATGTGGGACAGTGACCAGACCTCTCTTCTCCTCACTCTTCCCATCTATAAAATGGGAACAAACACTCCCTTGTATTGGGTGCTCATTTTCAGTTAGCACATGGATTTTGATCAGCACAGACCTCTACTGAATTTTGGATACAGATGAGCTTAAACTCGAGGTTGGAGTGGTTTAAAGACTATCAAAGACCATGCAACTAAAGGTGGCAAGAGATGGGGAGAGGAATCTGGGTTTTCTGACTCCTACGCCAATGCCCCTTCCACGGTAAGAAGTAGAAGGATGCCTGTCCTCTGCTTGCCTGCCAAGTCCGTGTTGAGTGTCCAAAGCAGGTACACGCAGGCTGCCTTGCGGAGCCATGGCATGTCCAAGGATGTTGCACTAGACAGACAGCATGAAGTTGTAGGGAGGCAGAAGACTAGACTCTGGAGCCTCACTCACTGCCTTGGTCCAAATTTGGGCTCCGCTATGACTAGCTGGGGGAACTTGGACAAGTGAATGAACTTCCCTGTGCATCATCTTCAGCATCTGTAAAAGGGGGTGATAATGGTGGCTGACCTTCCAGGGCTGTAAGGATGTCATGAATCTGTCCACGGAAAGCCAGGCACGAGCCATTCTGTAAATATTATCCTTGCCATGGCTCTTATTCTTTGTCAAGTGGGGATTTCTTCAGGGGTCGAAGAAATCTTTCCCCCTGCACAGGCCAGGTTTGGATGCCAGTGCTCTAGAGACAGCAGAGAGGGATGTAGGTCGTTAGCCCCCCAAATGCTAAACTCCCCCTCTCCTCTACCCTCCACCATCCCAATGGAGCCCCAAGGACTTGGCAGCTTTTCCAGGCACAAAAATCTCAGCATGAGAATCTCTGCCACCCCCCCCCAAAAAAAACGAATTCTAACAGTCACACAGATATTGACAAGCAACTGACCCAGAGAGAAAGCCCAAATTACTCCCGAGAGACGCAGAGCATTATCTGAGCCATTTTTTTCATAGTGAGAGTTTATTTCTTTTTCTATTGAATAAGATACCATTGCTCAGCCTACTTAAGGGTGGTTTTCTTCCCATTGACTCATACCGCAAGAGAACTTGGCATCGGAGGCCGCCCGGGTTTTCTATAAGGAACAAGAAGGGGGCAGAGAGGGTAAGAGAGGAGGCTCCAGGCTGGGTGCAATCAGCTACCGTCACCTAGCTCACGAGCGCTGAGAGTCTCGCCGGTGGCCACAGGGAGAGAAGGCATAGAAGGGCCTGCCTTGCGTCCCACTCTGCAGCCCCATGGCCTGCCCATCCAACTCCCAGACCATTCTGTACTATATGGACCTGGGTTTGAATAACTGCATCCGGCTTTTCATTACTCCAAGTCACTTACCTGGTTACATTTTTCACTGCCAGGTGAATGATTCCTTGGGGAAATCAATGACGGAGTAGCCCTACAAAGCCTGGGAGAGGTGTGTTAGGGGGAGAATGGAAAGGAGTCTGTGTAAACCAATCCAGAAAATTGCCACGCTAAGTACAAAAGGGAAAAAGCAGAAGCAACCTAAATGTCCAACAATAGGGGATCGGTGTAGGGGATGGTTTTAGTCAGTGTGTTCTGATACAGGCTCAGTTCCATGGCAAGTATCAGGCAGTAAGATCGTTGTGGGAAATACCAAACATGTGCCTTGGTTTGGCTGCTTGCATGATTGAACATGGTGACTTGAGAGCCACTCAGTCACCTGCCAGTCTTCTCATCTGTTCTGATTCCTTCCTCTCCTCTGTTCTGTATTGCAGGGAGCTGATCCCTGCAAACCACATTAGCCAGTGTCCCTTGGTTTCCAGTTAGTTTCAGCCGATGGCAGGGACACTGGCGAAATACCAGAGGGTGGGAGTAAGGGGGGAGCCATGACACACTGTGTTTGGGAGGCATCTCAGGGAGGCAGTGGCTTTGTCTTCTCCATGATTCCAGCACTCACAGGACAGCCTCTCCTTCCGGGGTCCTAGTTCCCTCCGGGCAGCCCCTGGAGGAAGGAAGACCAAGGGAAGAGGAGCGGCTGACCCTATTGCAGGCTGGGTTCTCTGGGGAATAGACTCCGAGACAGAATTTAGCATAAGGATATTTATTAAGCAGTTCCTTTAGAATCAACACCCATGGAAGATGGAGTATGCTTATTACCTAGAGGGATTGATGTGAGGAAAGGTATTTTAGTAATAGACAAAACAAAAATGCTGAATTTTAGTGTGGGCCAAATATGACTCAAGGCTCGTCTACAAGGACCTAGCTTTGTGGAGTTTGCCAAATCCTAGGTGAATGAACCAGGACTGGGGATTGGCTGTTAGTGAAAGGAAGCCCCAGTTAACAGTGGTGTTGAAAGGAACGAATGGGATCCAGAAGAATAGATGTGGGCGGTATCATGTCAGGGACCCAGGTTCCTTCTGTCTTTTTGCTCCTCCAGCACATCCCTCATCCACAGATCCATCTCCTGTTTCAATATGGTGGCCTCCATGTTCCAGGGCGCATGATGAAGGAAAGGAAAAGAAAGGCCAAAGACCATGCATCAGCTGTCTCTTAGGATGGGTCCCGGAAGCTGCTACTGGGCACTCCTCTTTACACGGAAGTGGCCAAAACTGAGTCATAGGACCACCTTTAGTTGCAGAAGTGCCTGGAAAGTGTGATGTCTATTCTGGGAAGTTGTGTGCTTCGATAGAACTTCTCATACAGTGCTATTCAAGAAGGTGAAAATGGATTTTAGAAAGCAGCCAGCAATCCTTGCTACGGGACATGCATATTGCATGCGCCATCTAATTCAGTTCTCATAAGAATCCTAAAAAGAGGATGACTCCCATTATGTGGATAAGCAAATGGGACCCAGAAGCACCAAACTAATACAGTGGATTCTTAACAGCACCAGATTTCAACCTCCCTTCTCAAGGTCTCTGTTAGCTACAGGCAATGTATTCAACTCACTGGGGGTTAATGTTTCCATTTCTTTGGAGTTCCAGGAACAATATGTAGGCAAGATGGCCAGGCCCTCCTGACTGACCTTGCTCTCTCTCCCGGCAGCACTAGGGCTTTGTACGCTTTGTACAAACTCTGAGCTCTGTTTGCTTTGCAATTACCATGGGTTAAGGGCCCTCTGACATTTTCACAGCGGGTAGGGGGAGGCACCAATCCTCACCCCTCCCCTTGATTCTTTGATTGTCATTTCCTCTACCTTTAAAAGAAAATTGCATAATGGCCATCGCTTAGGCACCTTTCCAAAGTACTTGAACTACATTAATGCAAAGGGCCCTGTGAGGAAGTAGCCCCAGATGTCACTTGCCAAGTTAGGAAGAGGAAAAAGAGGATTCAGAGCTCCCTTTACTGAGATCCCTTCATCGAACAGGGCCGCATGGGCGCATGAATCGTGCTTATATTGCCCATTCTGCAGAACCAGAGCCAACTCAAACAGTATCAAAGTTGTTAATGAGATTTGGCCCCATTAGGCTCATGTAAACACTGGTAACAAGACTTCAAACCTCTGTTAAATACACACACACACACACACACACACACACATATATATGCACACACACATATACATATATATGTGTGTGTGCACGTGTGTGTATTCCGTGAGAATGTGAGCAGTTGAAAGAGACTAACCACATTCACTTTTACATCTGTCCCTCGTGGGGCTGATCTGGGAAAGGTGTTGGTCTAAATTGGGGGTGGAAGGTGACAAAGGTAGTGTTGTCACTTGTTGAGTGACAAATCAATAATCTGCCTGCTGCTTCTGCAGGACTAGCATTCTCTCAGCTTTCTGGGGAGAAAGCTTTTTCTTGCGGGGGGGATCTTTTTATTCTACTTTTTTTTTTTCTGGGGAACTGCCTCGTCTTGTGCTCCGTCCATGTGGTTTGGGCGAGGTTGATTCTCTTCCCTTCAGCTTGGCTAATTGGCATCCCCCATTCCGCTGGTTCTAGTGCTCGATGCAAGGAAGGGCACGTGATTCAAGTTAGTTCAATAAGATTCAGTCCCGGAACAGTGGCTACAATTGTAGGGGAAGAGGGGAAGCAGGCTCTGAGGACACCTGACCTTATCCCCCCCCAGTACTGACTGTCCCCACTTCCTACCTCAGGCACTTGAGATGCTCCACCTGAGGATTTTCTCTAATGCTCTCAGACCTTGCATGAGGCAGACAGAGGTGCTGTGCAGTCAGTGCCCTGGGGAGCAGCCCTCAGCCAATCACAGATGGGTGCTGGAGAATCAGTACCTCATCTCCCTTGTCCCCGGAACAGGGCATGTGCTCTGGACTGTCCCCATGCCGCCCCCACCCCTGAGGTCCCTAGTGAGGTGTGGTCTCTATGGCCTCACAGAGGTCCCAGTGGGATTGAACATTAATTGCCCACGGTGATAACCAGCTCAGGAACGCGCCTCCCTTCCCTTCCCTCCTCACGTTCCCATTCTCATTTCAGAGTTTTCAAGGGTTGACTTCCCAAATAAATCATCTCTTCTTGAATCCTGTCTCAGTGTCTGCTTCTGAGGGAACCCAGCCTAACACAACAGAGCAAGGACCTACCTGAGAAAGCAGTCAACACAGAAGAGGTAGTGCAGAGAAAGAGAGAGAGAGAGAGAAGCATTTTCGATGGCATCATGTTGGGCTGCTGGATCCAGCCATGCCTGAAGGTTAAATCACCCTCCGATGTGCCCTAAGGGAAAACATGGAGGAACTGGGATTCCAAGGTCTCTGTTGTGATTCTTGTCATATTTCCTTTCCACACCTCCCTAGATGGCTCCAGGTGTCTACCCCCACGGTACTTCTAGAGCCCAGTGACATGCATTCATTCCAAGGTCTGCTGGACCTTATAACTGAGAGAAGGTTAAAGCCACCAGGGTGTCACACAGTTCAAATCCTTCACTGCAGTTTCATGCAAAGAACCTTCTGGCAGCTTCCTTTTCACTGCTGTGCTCTTGTCTGCCAGCCAGTCTCAGGCCTGGGCATCCCCCAGGAGATGTTAACTCATCTCCCTTATCTGCTTGACTGACTGTCATCTTGACACATCACTGAGCTGGTGACGAAGCCCTTAATTAGTACATGTCTCCAGGGCTCCCATTTTGCCACCTCTTCTTCCATTTGTCCTCCACGCACGTCTCTCCTCCCCGTCTCTTTACCGCGTCCGAAGAGGAACCCCCACCTGCTACTTCACAACGCTGTTCCTTTGACTTTCAGAACGTCCACTCACTGTCACGGGGCCAGAGCCATCTGTACTCACTGCAGACCGGGCTCGAAGGGGAGCGCCTTGACGTGGGGTTGTCCCATCTCCCACCCCCCGCCTCCCATCCCCCCCTTGAAAGACACCTGGGACGCCCAATATGCAAATGAGGATACAGGTACTCTTATTGGTTTTGGTCTCAGGGCGAGACTTGGTTCCAGTCCTAGCTCAGTTGCTTACCAGCTGGGTGAGTTTTTTAGTCTTTCAATTTTCATTGTCCTATAACGTAAAGGGAAGAATGCTGACTTCTTTCTTTTTGACCACTGAAGAATATTCCATAGTGTATGTGTATGTGTGCGCGTGCGTGTGCGTATATACGTAGATGCGCATACTATTCAGTGGTAAACAAGAAGGAAACCCCACCATTTGCAACAAAGTGGATGAACCTAGAGGACATTATGCTGAGTGAAATAAGCCACACAGAGAAAGACAAAAATGGTATGATCTCATTTCTATGTGGAATCTAAAAAAAAAAAAAAAAAAGTTGAAATGATCCAACGGGGAGTAGAGTGGTGGTTGCCAGGAGCTGGGGGCTAGGGGAAATAGGGAAAGTGTTGGTCAAAGGGCACCAACTCTTCAGTTATAAGATGAATAAGTCCTTATCAAATATACCACATGAATGGGGCGCCTGGGTGGCTCAGTCGTTAAGCGTCTGCCTTCGGCTCAGGTCATGATCCCAGGGTCCTGGGATCGAGCCCCGCATCGGGCTCCCTGCTCCACGGGAGGCCTGCTTCTCCCTCTCCCATTCTCCCTGCTTGTGTTCCCTCCCTCGCTGTGCCTCTCTCTGTCAAAAAAATAAAATCTTTTAAAAATATATGGGGGAGGGGGGTGGGGGGATGGGTTAGCCTGGTGATGGGTATTAAAGAGGGCACGTTCTGCGTGGAGCACTGGGTGTGATGCACAAACAATGAATCATGGAACACTACATCAAAAACTAATGATGTAATGTATGGTGATTAACATAACTATATATATATATATACACACACACACACACACAACATGAAGACCTGGTTTCTTTGAACGACTCCCAGTTTCCAAAGAAAAAAAGTCCATGTTGTCTGCGTGGTGTTGGTAGTGGAAGAACCACATGGAAAGGAGGATTGCCAACGGCATGATCTCATTCAGTGAAGGGGTCAGTCAATGAGATAACCCCTATAGAAGTCCATGGAACAGGGCGCCTGGGTGGCTCAGTTGGTTAAGCGCCTGCCTTCTGCTCAGGTCATGATCCCGGAGTCCTGGGATCGAGCCCCGCATTGGGCTCCCGGTTCAGTGGGGAGCCTGCTTCTCCCTCTGGCCCTCTCCCCTCTCGTGCTGTTTCTCTCTCTCTCTCAAACAAACAAACAAACAAACAAATAAATAAGTACAATCTTAAAAAAAAAAAAAGAAGTCCATGGAGTAAATGCTCAGTAAATGCTTATTACTATTATTGTAATATCAGTTGCTATTGTTGTATGGGTCGTACTTTGTAAATTGTAAACTACCATTTAATTTAGTAATAAATACATTAACAAATATTTATTAAGTATTAACTAAGGGCTAAACATTGAGGCTTCTGGAATACATAATAAGTTGGACCAAGTCCCTGTCCTCATGGTGTTTACATTCTGGTGCAGAACTATCCAATAGAATGGTCTATGATGATGGAAATGTCCTGTATGTGCACTCTCCAATATAGTAGCCACTTTCCCCTTGTGACTACCGAGCTATTGAAATATTGCTGCTGTAACCAACAAACTGGATTTTAAATTTTTATTTGATTTGAATTCATTTTAGTTAAATTTAAATACCCACATTTGGCCAGTGGCTACTGTTATTAGACAGTACAAGTCTAGTGGATGGAAATATATAGTTATTTGCAAGTTAAAAGTTAACATAGAATTTAGTAACCAGAGAATTAGCAGTGATCTATTGAGTTTCCCCAAAGTGAGTATCCACAGAGCGCTAAGCATTGAGGGTTCAGTGTTCCATAAGTTGGGCAAAGTACCAGCTCTGAAGATAGGATATCGAAGCTAAAACCCGAATGGGATGGACATCGTTTTGTCTTGTGATAGTCACGTCCTGTGATGAGCTGCAGGAAAGCATTCTAGGCAGAAGGATCAGCAAGCACAAAGGCTGTGAGGTGGGAGCGAGCCTGGGTTGTAAGAGGAGCATTACAAAAGGCAAGAGAGGGTGAACCAAAGTGAGAGGGGGCATGAGCATGGAATGATATCAAAACACACAGGGACAGATTGTGGCAAGGCATTTAGATTCTACTGGGGCTCTGTGGGAATCCACTGGGGGCTTTGCCTGAGGGAATGGCAAGATGAGAATAATGTGCATAAAAAGTCCCCTGGCTACTCTATCAGTGAATCTCCAAAATGAATGTCCAAAACCTAGAATAGATAGAGATCGACAGTTGAAAGGTTCTTAGAGTCATCAAGGTATCAGATAATGACTTACTAGCATGCTTACAAAATATTCAGCATGCTGTCCGGCACAAAACAGGTACTTAAATAATAACTATGGTTATTTTGGAGATGACCACGATGGAAACAATAGTTTATGTTACCAGTCAATCTGTCAAAGTAGAGTATTCATGAAACACTGTTATGGATCTTGAGTTCAAGGGCTTCTAGAGTCAAGTTAAAGTCTCCTCCTTTAAATAATTCTGACACAACTGGAGAGAAAAGTCCGATGCTCTGCAAACAACCAAGCAGATCCCCAGCTAGGGCATGAGCAATGGCTGGAAGACGTGAGCCCTCCTTGCGAGCTCTCCTAGCTCAAAGAAAAGAAGCTGCTAAGAAAGACATTCCCCTACTCATCCCCCCAAAGAATGCTCCTTTTGGAAACGATTGCTGAGTTTTTTCCATTTGCAAAGCATTGATGCATCTTCCAGAAGGAGATGAAGCCTGAGCACACACAGATGGGCAGCCCTGCCATTTCCTCAAGGGGAGGAGGAGATGCGTATGGATGCGTCCCAAACACAATGAATGGAGTTTTTTCTGGACAGAGGGTGGGGGCGCGCTGGGAATGGGGTACTGGAGGTCATTAAACCTCTTGAGTTAAGGAACCATCTGTAGCGTGAAATGCTACATCCTGTCATGAGGAGACTAAATGGTCAGGGGCTGCTTCCAACAATCTATCCTTCGCACCCCTCTGCTCCCTGCCAACCACCACCATCTTGGGCTCTACCATGTCCAGGAGTTAGAAGGCATTCTCTGTGACACTGGCTGAAGGCAATAATTTCTCTAGTTAAACCATAAAACCAGATGCTAAATACACAATATGGACAAAAAGGAGGACAAAACAAAGGAGAGATCATTTGGCAGTTGCATGACTCTGGGGAATGACAAACCCATGCTTTGCTGTACTCAACCTCCATTAATTACCCTTCATGTGTTGCTTTTTTTTAAAAAAAAAAAAAAAACCACCCCTGACCACGCATGGAAAATGAAGATTTTTTTCCTGTTTCCCACATTGAGAGACAATGGCACTGCTCGCTCGCCCTGTGCGGACCGTGTGACCTTGGCCAAACAAGATTTGCGATGTCTTTTAGTCTTAGCAGCTACCTTGGAAAGTGGGGGGATATGCTATCTATTTTACAAGTCTGTGTAAAGATCAATGAGAACACGTGTGTGAGAAGTTGAGCACAGTGTGGGCACACAGTGGAGCTCAGTGAGACCTGGGTACCCTATGCATTGTGTGCATTAATATAGACTAGCGGGGCGCCTGGGTGGCTCAGCCGGTGAAGCGTCTGCCTTTGGCTCAGGTCACGATCCCGGGGTCCTGGGACTGAGCCCTGCCTTGAGCTCCCCACTCAGCAGGAGTCGGCTTCTCTCTCTCCCTTTACCCGTCCTCCCTGCCTGTGCTCTCCCTCTCTCCCTCTCTCAAATAAATAAATAAATTCTTAAAAAAAAAAATGTCAGAGTAGCAAGTACTACGTGAGTGACCAGAGCAATGCCTGCCACATTCCAGGTCATGGTGCGTGTGGTACTGAGTTGAATGTTTACAGCTGCCTAAAGACCCATCTTTCAAGGGTAATGCGTTTTCAGAGCAGAGAACAGGGTCTCAGAGAATTAAGCTAACAGGGGCAACCTCGCCTTTGTGCCAGGCTTTCCTAACCGGAGTCACACAGATCGGAGTCTGAACCACAGCTCAGCCATTTTAGCAACTGAAGAGCCTCAAACAACTCTCCTTCTAGAGATTCCCGGTTATGTGTTGCTAAAGTGGGGTTAATAACACACCCTATCTTGTAGTGCTGTGCCTTAATCTTGATCTGGTGCTTCATAGAGCCAACTGGAATGGTGGTTGCCACGGTCATTGTTATTAATATAAAATTCATGTTGCGATAATAGAATTATTAGCGTTAATAATAATAGTGATGCCCACAGAATATTTAGTTAGCATCGATGCAACTTGGTGCGAGATCCAAGAGTAAGGGGTGCTTGCGTAGATTACTATCAGCTCTATGCACTGATCCATTCAAAAAAATAGTTATTTATTCTACTGTGTGCCAGACACCAGCCAAGGACCCTGGGGATGCACCGTAAATATGACGGACAAGATCCCTGGTGCCCTGGAACGCCATGAAGGGAAGATTTGGGAAACAAACAATAAACAAATAAACCATTAAGGGTATGCATGTTGAACATGGCAAGTGGTAATCAGTTCTAAGAAGAAAAACTGCAAGGTCAGGAGAAAGTAATGGGCGGTCAGATGGAGGTGTGTTGTCAACAGGTGGTCAGGAAGGGCCTTTCTGATAAGGTGACACTTGAGCAGAGACCTGGAGGAAGTGGGGGAGTGGTCTTGTGGATATGTCTGGGGGAACAGCAAGTGCAAAGGCCCTGAGGCTAGAGGAAAGAGAAAGGAAACTGAGTAGGGTCGAGGATGAGTGGACAGGCTCTCACACAGTGCCATGCACGCTGTGGAGTAGGTGCACCATTGCGGGGTCAGCCTCAGAACATGGCTTGGGGGCACCGTGCTTCCGAGCTGTTGTGCTGAGAAGACGCAGTTTTTATTTTCATACATTTGGGGAGTCCAACCAGTGGGTCTTCTGGTCCCCCTGGAAGTCACACCAGAGACATCTGCTAGAAATGGTCACGTTGAGATGGTAGGCGCCAGAGCCCTGGCCACGGTCCCTGGCACATGGCCTTTCTGCAAGGCGTGTTAGGCAGATCTTTGGGAGGGTTTCTTCTCCCTGGCTTCCCTGGGACAAGATGCCAACAGCTCCCCGGGCTCACTCCCCGGGTTGCATCATCAGTGACGTCTGGGGCCAGAGAGCCCCAATTAGCAGCCTTCTGCTGCCCAGATGGTTGGGGGACACAGGAAGACAGAGGGGTCAGCGGCTTGGGTGGCTTTCCTGGAGTACAGCCCCTGTCCCTGCTCAGCAGGCGAAGGCCACATTTGGCCGGGGAGTAACTGCTTCCATTCCCAGCACTGCGACACACCACCTTCCAGAAGCTGAGAATTCCCTTAGAAAACCAAAGGTCTGAGATGTGCAGAAAAGGATAATTTGATGGAATGTGTCCCTGCCTCATGCTAAGGGCACTGCAAGGGGCTTGGGGCCCAGAATCACAGGAATGTACTCAGTTGCACTCAGTGCAGCTGGGCAGTTTTGTCCCTAAGTCATGTCCAGCGAAAGGCTCTTGAAGATGCCTGCACAAGGTGACAGAGCTGAGTGTCGTGGGCATTTGCACAGTGCCAGCCCTGGCCACTATGCTGAGTTATTTACTTACATATGGGGTTTCCCTGAATGTCCACATGAGACCTCTGAGCGAGGAACTATGATTATGATGCCTCCTTTCTGCAGAGAAGGACAACGAGGCCCAGAGAGGTTAAGTAATGGCCTGTAAGTCACACATCTATTAAAGACAGAGTCAGGACTTGAAATTCAGCGGTCTGAATACGGAGCCCATAACCTTTATCTACTCCATCACCACTCCCCAGTCTCTCTTTGTAACCCAGTCATGTAGACTAGGGGACAGTACATCTCATGGGAAGGGTCAGATAGGAACTGTTTTTGGCTTTGCCAGCCATGTAGGCTCTGCACAGCTATAGGCCTCTGGTGTCATAGGGCAAAACTGCCACTGACAATATGGGGATGGATGTGAAGCTGTACCCCAGTAGAAATTTATCTACAAAGGTGGGCAGAAGACAAGGTTTGACCCATGGACCATGGTTTGCCCTGCTATAGAGGGTCACCCACTGGGTCTTTCATGGAGCTTACCACAGCACCCTTCCTTGGTAGGCTGACTCAGCACCTCCACAATATCATCCAAGAACCCAGATTCATTTCCCATTTTGCTCAACCGTCCTTAATACTGTTGGCTTCCCATCATCATTCTTGTTGCCTCATGGCCACAAAATGGCTGCAGCAGCTTCAGGTAGAATATCCCCCAAGTACAGGAAATAGGGGCAGAGGCTATATAACCATTGCATAAAGTTTTGCCTTTCATTTTTTTTTGCACCGGTGAGGGAAGCCTCCTCTGTGCACCAGGCTTCCTCTTTCATTTCATTGGCTGGCACTGAGTCCACATTCACCCCAGGATTAGTCACTAGAAAATCCGGGAGTATGAACCCATTATACTCATCTCTGAGGCTCAGGAAGGGTCCTGCATTCTCACCAGACCTCGGGATCGCCATCCCTTACAGAATCAGGTCGTGTTGGCAAGGAAGAAGGACGTATCAGCTTTTCGGTAAGTGACACTATCTATTTCACCCTGTCACTTTTAGAAGGGATTCAGGGAGTGGGGAGATCCATGCTGGAGAGGCTCCACAAACACCTCGGAACTTGTGCTAAGCCTCTGAGGTATGAGGTGTGGTAAGAGCCTGTCACTCACTCTTAATACCCAGCATGAGAGGAGCAGGCCTGAGCTGAGGCAGGAGGCGAGCTCAGGGAGGAGGAGATGGGGAGACAGGTGTGAAAGGGAAGGAGGATTTAGCAACCAGGTCTGGCCCCTCTCCCACGCTCAGGCAGCAAGATTCCTGCAGTTTCAAAGCACCGGGATCTTGAAGGCTGAAACCACAGAGGGCGGGCCCCAAAGCTGTTCTTAGACATGATCTTCTAGACTCTGGATCGCCTCAACCCCCACATCCAAACGAGGTCTTCCGCTGCGAGAAATTTAATGTGGGGAAACCAGAAGTACTTAACCAGAGGTAAATTAAGCCTGTGGCACTCATACTTTCCCTACAGTGGGATGGGAACCCAAGACCCACTTCACAGTGTGGAGAGCCCAGAGCGAGACAGTGTAAAAGAGACATTCTTCTCTGTCTTGATAAAGGCGTTTTGAGATCTAAAGGTGCAAAAAACATGAGATGTGAACTAAACACTTGCTATTCCTTCATTCATTCAATCACTTTATTAAATGCCTACTCTGTGCCCCAAACTATTCAATTTTTCTTTAAATATTTTATTTATTTGAGAGACAGAGAGAGAGAGAGAGAGAAAACGAGGAGGGGGGGGCAGAGGGAGAGAGAAGCAGGCTCCCCACAGAGCAGGAAGCCCAACGCGGGGCTCAATCCCAGGACCCAGAGATCATGACCTGAGCCGAAGGCAGACGCTTATCTGACTGAGCCACCCAGGTGCCCCCCAAACTATTCTAATTGGTAAAGACGCTGCAGTGGAAGGAATAGGTAAAAATTCCCCTTCCTCGTGAGGCCTACGTTCTGGTGAAGGACACAAGCAATAAGATAAATAAGAAACCTTGAGCTAGCCATTTAACTTCTCTTAACTCATTTTCACCTATAAGAGAGTTTCTCGATTGTGGTTAATTTTATGTGTCCACTTGACTGGGCCGTGGTGCCCAGATATTTATTTGGTCAAACAGCATCATGGATGTTGCTGTGAGGGTGATTTTCGGATAAGATTAATATTTTAATTGGCTGGTTTTATGAGCAAAGCAGATTATGCGCTTGATTGTGGGTGGGCCACACCTAATCAGTCGAAAGCCTTACTAGAACAAAGACTGACCTCTTCCAAGGGAGAAGGCGTTCTGCCAGCAGATGTTCTGTGGCCTTGAACTGCAACATCAACTCTTCCCTGAGGGCTCCAGCTTGCCAAACCATCCTGCAGATTTGGGGCAGACCCATCTCACAGCATGGAGGTCTGAAGTGAGACATGCGTACACATCCTGTTGGTTTTGTTTCTCTCAAGAATCTTGGCTAATATGCCAATATACAGACATTGTGCAAAGGACTGCCCAGTAATTGTATTTCATGCTCATACAGCCCCGTGGGGTAAGTCTTTTTATCTTCATCGCTACTTTGTAGATGAGCCAAGGGGTCTCTAAAAGGTTGAGTAAATCACCAAGGCTACACTGTGGGCAAACAACAAAGTCAGGAGAGGAACCCAGAGCTATTTGGCATCATGGTCTATACCTGAAACCCAACACACCCACTAAGGCCAAAGTAGGCACATGCTGTGGCTACACCACATGCTCAGCAAGTATTCCCATGTGTGAAAATATAGATTCCTCCACGCTGACCCTTGGGAAAAATCTCTGGCTATAGGCGTCAGGCCGAACAGAAAGTCAATGAGTCAAAAGCTATTCTGATCTGCTTTGGCAAAAAAGTCCTGTGGTGAGCTTCTACCGAAGGTGTGCGCTGTGACAGGCTTCCTGTAGTTTTGTGATGAAGCCTTAGGGATTGTACTGCCTGGCTTCAAATCCCAGCTTCCCCACTTACTGGATGTGTGATCCTGGCCAACTTCTTTTTTTTTTTTTTTTTTTTAAGATTTTATTTATTTATTTGAGAGAGAGAGAATGAGAGAGAGCACGAGAGGGAAGAGGGTCAGAGGGAGAAGCAGACTCCCTGCTGAGCAGGGAGCCCGACACGGGACTCGATCCCGGGACCCCAGGGTCATGACCTGAGCCGAAGGCAGTCGCCTAACCAACTGAGCCACCCAGGCGCCCCTGGCCAACTTCTTTAACCACTATGAACTTCAGTCTCCTTGCAGTGACTAACAATAAAGGTCCACCTCCCAAGAGGCACGAAGGTCCTTAAGTACAGTAGTCCCTGTGAAGCTCTGAGTACAGTTCATGGCAAAATGTGTTTCATGAACATCAGCTCTTGTTTTAGGGTTAACAGGGATGGATCCAGGTTTTACAGTGGGTGACGCTTACGCAGTGTGTGTGCGTGTGTGTGTGCGTGTGTGTGTGCGTGAGGTAGGGGTCCAGGGTCATTGAGGGGCCCTGGAGTCGAAGGTTGTAGCTCAGTCTGGCCATTGTCTGCGGCAGCAATATCTCTTCAGCCTCACCAAGCCTCCAAAGAAACAACCGTCTTAGTGTGGGGTCCTTTCATTTCCAAATGCCACCCGATTATTTTCCTGAAAGTGGGGCACCTCAGGGGCTTAGGCCATGTGTCTCGCAACGAGGCAATCCTTAATGAAATTGTTGCCCGCACCTTCTCTGCAAAGAGGCATCTGTGGCCTCCTCTTTCAAGGCCCCCAGAACAAACAGCACCTGTGATCTCCTCACCCAACAGCACCTGTGATCTCCTCTCCCATCCAGGAATTAGACAGGCTTAAGAAATAATTCCTGAAGGGACAGGGCTGGGCTGGGGGGGGTGGATTTTATTTTTTTTCTTTCTAAGAGTTGGTTGCCATTTTGTAATATTGTTCTCTTGGGGGTGATGGAGGTGTGTCCTTTTAACTGGATTCTTGACAGGAGTGAGGCAGAAAAAAAACAAATAAAAGAAAAATGGGAGAACACTTCCACTCCCTGGTGCTCATGGTGATTTTAGTTATACAGGACTGCTCGCAGTTCTTGGTACTTGCATTCCTACCTTCCCAGCTGACCCTCGCCAAAGTCTTGTGACATAAACGGGGCTGGGGTGGGTGGTCCTGTGTGACAGGTGAGGCAGCTAAGGTCCACATGGCTCAGGGGCCTTCTTTCGTTTCCACAGAGTGACGAGTGAGGCAGAAGCCACATCTCTTAGTGACTAATCCTAGGCATATCCCATTAAATCGCAGAGATCCTTGAGATGTCTGGGTATTTTTAGCTCCATTTTACAGATGAGAAAACCGAGCCCCGGAGAAGTAAAGTGACTTGTCTACGATCCCTTCTATCATCATCATCACCATCATCATCACTTGAATTATAACAACCACAACAGATATTTTTATTATTAATGGTAGCTGGGTGGTTACTATTACTATGTTTACTTGCTTTAAGTACATGAATTGGCTTACTCCTTATAAGAATCCTGTGAGATGGATATTGCCATGATTCCCATTTTATGGGTAAGGGAACTCGCACAGAGAAGTTACTCGCTATGGAGTGGCAGAGCGGAGATTCCTAGCTAGCAGCCACCTGTGGAACACCTCTTACCTACTTCATTAAGCTGGTTAAGTGTTGAGTTGCTACTTAAAGAGCCTGGTCTCCAGATATGTAGCCCAGAAGATTTCCTACCGCTTCACTGGGTTCCCCTTCTCCTTCTTCCTTCTGGTACTTCCTCTGCACCTGACAGAACTCCCTTTCCTGCCCTCTGCCCATTTCACCTCTTGCTAAAGGAGCCCCCATTTTGTTAGGGAAACATGTTCCTGCCCACTGGCTTAACAGCCAACCCTACTAACTCACTTTGGCCTTGGGCGAGCTGTTGAATTTGTCTGTAAAATGAGGAAAATGATGGTAACTAGCTCCTTAGGTGTTGTCCGTATCATGAGAAAGGAGGTGTATAAAACCAATACTTCAGCACCAGGCATGGAGAAAGTGCTCACTATGTGCTCAATCAAATATCCCGAAGTTGGGCTTTAAGAATAGGAATGTGTATCTGTTAGCTTAGGCTATGTTATGTTGCCGTGACAAGCAAGCCCCAAATCTTAGAAGTACGTTACGGTATTCCTCAAATACACCATGGCTACTATGTGTCAGCTTCAGCTCGGCTCCCTGCCATTTTTATTCTGGACCCAGGCTAAAGGGGCAGGGTCTATCCGGGGTAGTATTCATCTTTTGGCATAAGAAATAGGTAGGTGGTGACGGACCACTGAGGGGCTCTGAAAGCTTGTGCTCCGGGTGGAATGCATCACTGATCTTTCATTGGCCAAAGAAAGCCACCTGGATGAACATGGCATCAATGGGACAGACAGTTAGCCTTCTCCTATATGGAGGGTCCCTTGGGGAGCGAGATTCCATCAGGAAATATTTTTAATAATGGCAATTCTTCCACAGTGGGATCCAAACAGGTGCCGTGAAGGACCAGTGGGGTACCAGCCGCAAGGAACCACAAGAGCAAAGGCAAGGTCGGTGAATGTAACACAGAACTGGGGAGCTATGGCACCAGTCCGGCTGGAGGAGAGGGTTTGTGTGGAGTATTGGACTGGGGGTCAGAGACTGCTCATTAGATGGGGCATATTAAGCAATGATTGAAGGCAGGGACGGGGGGACATGTCTTAACTAACACAATTTACTATATCTGGAAATGATCAGCAGTCAAGTTCCCTGAGATTGGATGTTGTAGGCCCCTTGTGTTAAATTCATTCATGGTTCTCAATACTTCCTGGGTGGTCTTCCAGTTTAGTTATTCCCTCGTCACCTTTAAGGATCTTACCGGAGGCCCATGTTTTCATGTGTCCCTCTCATGAGTTTCGCCTCATCCTCATTCCACCAATCAGATGACCTCTAACATCAGTCATGGAAAGGTGCTCGTTTTTATGACATCGATGAATCTATGTTCTGCATTAGTTTGCTAGGGCTGCTATAACAAACTACTACAGACTGGGTGGCTTAAACATACAGTGATTTTCCCACAGTCCTCGAGAGTAGAAATCCAAGATCAAGTGTCAGCAAGGTTGGTCTCGTCTGTGGCCTCTCTCCCTGGCTTGTGGATGTGGCCTTCCTTCTCCCTGTGTCCTCATGTGGCCCTGGTTCTGCATGTGTCTCTGTTCTAATCTCCTTTCCTTAGAAGGACACCAGTCCTATTGGATTAGAACGCACCCTAATGATCTTTTATAACTCACTTACCTCTTTAAGGGCATTCTTTCCAAATGCAGTTAGACTCTGAGGTACTTGGGGTTAGTCCTTCAGCGTATGACTTTGAAGGGGTAGGGGAAGGACACAGTTCCGATCATAACATGTTCCAAAGAAATATCATACCATAATCATATCATACCACAATACCAGTATCGCCATGAGTAGAAGTCACTCTCACTTGCCATAAACAGAAACACCTAGAACAGTGCCTGGTAGGTGTTCAACATTGTTGAATAGATGATCTATTGATAGCAAAGTAAGTGCAAGAAGACAAAATTATTTTATAACATTCTGAGTAGACACCAGTGCTTGTTCAAGGCTCTGAGCCTGAGGTGCCTCTCTTTTTTGCAGAAGGGAGATCACAGGTTCTAGAAAGGAGTCAAAGACACATTAACACGGACCGAAACGTCCCGCTCTCTTCAATTAGAAGGACCAAAGGAGAAAGAGAATAACTTTCTTTATGTACGATTTAGTGTTGCTCTTTTACCTCCTAAAACCGTCCGCCAGCCCACTGAAGGCTTACGCTCCACAGGAAACATTGGCCTGCCCACAGGACGCGGTGTGCTCTCTCTGGGGCACACAGAGCTCCCCCGGCCTCCTCCTACCCCACCTCTCCAGCCACATCCTTTGCCTGTTTTCCCACCACCTTCCAAGTGGTCCCATCCTTGTCCATTTCTCCCATAGCCCTCCATCCTGCCAGCCTGGTGAAGTCCTCTTCGTCCTCCGAGACCCATCCAAGGATGCCCCTGGCAGATGGGTAAGTTTAAAAAAGTAGAACACAGGGGCGCCTGGGTGGCTCGGATGGTTAAGCGTCTGCCGTCGGCTCGGGTCGTGATCGCGGGGACCTGGGATGGAGTCCCGCATCTGGCTCTCTGCTCGGCAGGGAGCCTGCCTCTCCCTCTGCCGCTCTCTCTCTCTCTCTCTTTCTCTCTGACTTTCATGAATACATAAATAAAATATTTTTTTAAAAAGTAGAATACAAGCTAGCATTTATAGCACAATTTCATATTGAAGGGAAAAAATACAAATATTGTTCTGGAAACCATACATACGAACTTAATAAAAAGTGATGGGAGGATGGTGATTTATTTTCTTTTTGCTTATCTGTGGTTTCTGGTATTTTGACAGCCGACATGTATTCTTCTGTAATTGTAATAAAATGTTACTTTTGATGTTTTAAAAGAGCAAGTGTCTTCATGTTTTCTTTTGGGAACTCTTTTCCAATATTATCTCGCTCCGCAAGATACATGCGCGCATGCACACATGCACACACACGCCCCAGGCAGGTGAAGGTAATAACATTCTGCTACCTTTACATTTTGCACATAATTTCGTCATTTTATTAATCACGTTGATTTGACATTATCTATTTACTTATCTCCTTCTCACCCCAGTCTGCGAGGCAGTAACATTTAGACGTTAAGAGCATGGATCCCAAAACCACAATTTCTGGGCTTGAATTCTGGACCCGTCCCCTCATCCATTTCTTTATACCGACTGTTAGGCATGGGCCCTGTATCAGGTACTGTACTTGGCAGGCAATGGCCTGTGCATTCGTGGGACTCCCCCCAAGACAGTTACCGGTGAGTATAATGAATCAGCAAACTCAGCAAGAAATTAGAAGGTGTAAGTGCTGAGCAGAAATGATGATGTCGAAGACAGTGAGAGAGACCAAGTGTGGAAGAATGTGCGAGGGGGATGAATACCCTTCATTGGAATGGTCCGTCGAGGCATTGCAGAGAAGGGAACTTTTGAGTGAGAACACGCAAACAGTGAAGCTGGGATCCACACAGATCCCTGGTGGAAAGGCATTCCAGGTGCGAGGGACAGTCAGTGCAAACAGAACGTGAGCATGCCTGGTACCGGGGACTCAACTGTGGCCCCAAACCCCAGACGTTTAAGTCCTAACCCCCAATGCAACTGTATATGGTGACAGGAATTAAGGTTCAGTGAGGTCATAAGAGTGGGCCCTGAGCTTCTAGGACTCATTCTTACAGGAGGAGGAAGAGACACTAGGGGTGTGCGTAAGACAGGGAGCAGATCCCTCAGTGCCCAGATTCCTAACGGATGGGGCGTGGGGGTCAGGGAGAGAGAAAAGTCGGGGGTGAGTCCAGCGTTTAAGGGATGAGCAATCGGAGGAGGCAGCAGCCGTCGACCGAGTCAGGAAGGTGTAGCCCTGTGGTTCCCAACCATGGGCGATGTTGCCCCCAGGGGACACTGGGTGGTGTCGGGAGACGGTTTGGATTGCCATGAACTGGGAAGTGCTGTGGGCATCTAGTGAGCAGAGGCAGGAAGACTGTTAAACACGCTTGCACAGGACAGCCCTCCTTCTGCAACAACGAAGAACGATCCAGCCCAAATGTCGGTAGTCCTGAGGTTGAGGAACCCTTGTATGGTACGCAGAGCAGGGTTGGGCTGGGCGTGAGACAGGTCACAGAAAAGATCCGTGGTTCAGATTTGGACATATTAATTTCCCTTACTGGCTCTCTGTATACTGGTCGGGTGATATTAGGACATTATTTGACCTCTCTGGACCTCAGTTTTCTTATCTGTAAAATGGGGATAAAATTTTCACCTACCTCCTAGGGGTTTCATGTACAAATGCAAAGCACTTGGAATGGTACCTAACACAGAGTAAGTGCTCGATACATCTTATCCATGATTATTGGAAGGGACGGTGTGCCTTATTCATTGCCAGCACCAAGAACAGCCCTGGCATGCAGTAGCACTCAATGAATGCTTATGGACTGAGGCACCAAACTGATCCCAGGGTTACTGTCCGACTATACATGGCTTTTCTTCAGCACCCACTCAAGCTGGAAATTAAAGGTGAGCGTCAAATGTCAGGTTGGTCAGCTTATTTCCCCGGAACCTGGGTAAGGACATGCAAAGTAAAGTTTCAGTTGAAACTTCCTAGCAGAAAAGCATAGAGAACCAGGGGCCAGGTGTAACCAAACCCTCACTGTCAGCTCAGGTAGGCTTTCCAAGAACCTCCCACGGGCTCTCCCTGAAGTCTCGGCTTTGTTTTTTTTAATGCAATTTCACTTACTTACGGTTTTATAATTTATCATTCAAGTGGCTTTACCTGTCCAATTTTGTTAACTTATTAGTTAACAGACAACAGTTTCATTAGGTTCAACCAAGCAAGAGGTCGCACAATCTTTCCATCATGATGCACGCAGCGTTTAAGCTGCACTTTTGTTACTGGAGCTCATCGATTCATTTCTGCCCAGTGACCTGAGAGAGTTTCTCTTGGACTCCAATCCATCCTGCTGGGACATCTTCTGGAGCCTGCTATGGCTTCATTGTTCTCCTGTCCCTCTATCTTGTAACCCACAGGGACGCTTTCACATGGACCAAGCTTCAACCTGATGTGTGACTATGTGCCAAACACATGGGGTGTGGGGATCTCTCCATGAGCCAAGCAAGCATGTTGCTCGCATTCCTTGTGTCTACTAGGATGACTTCACGTGCAGGCAGCAAAGTTAGACTTCATGTCCAATATCAGAATGTTCCTATACATATGCATCTGTAAGATATAAAATCTGGCAGGATAGATCACTCAGATGTAGAGTAATCCCGACGTTGGTTCATTCAGTGGCTCAAACTCATCATCAAAAGCCTTGGGGTTACTCACTATTGTATTCTTGACAGCTAGCACCATGCTGGGTAGATAGGAGCTCAAAGAACTTTTGTTAAAAGGATGAGGAAAAAAAGAGTAGATCTGATTCCAGCTTAAGGCCCTCTTATACTCGCATATTTCTTAGCTTCCCACCAGGACACAATAATGTCCAGGTAGAACAGATTATTTTTTCCCCACGTTGGGATTTTTTTCATATTTTTGTTTTAAAGTATTTCCTATAAACCAATACATATACATATACATATATTATGATTTTATTTAATTATATGTTACTTACATATCATGTACCTAGTAGGTTTAAAGAATAGTAAAATTCATGTTCGTGTAACTTACTGGTCAGTGTTAGAAACAGGACTTAAACTACTAGATCTTTCTGTGTATCCACCTCCAATCACATTTCTCTCCTTTCCCACTCCAGAGAGCTCATTGTTAAGCTGCGCGTTATATCACTGCTTCATTATTGTCCCTTCTGTATTCCTTTTCAAGAGCAAGACAGCATTCCCATGGACACCCAAGACTTTCCTCATGTTTTATTGGCCAGAACGGGGCCATGTGCCTGTCCACTAATTGATCACAGGTAAGAGGTTGAGGTTGGTTATCATCTGCTTGAGTTAATCAGGATTTTTAGTTTTTTAGTCTTGAGAGGAAAATTCCAAAGGATGTATTAAAGATTAAATCATAACACATATGTTACCCTGTCACAATGTTAAGTTACTCAATTATCAAAAGCTATTTCTTCCGATCTGTAGGTCAGCTTACCCTGCCAACTGCCATCCTGAAGCTACACACACACACACACACACACACACACACACACAGACACACACACACACACACAGACACACACACACACACACACACTTACACACAACCCTGGAATTGGATAGTCCTGAGTATATATGTCCCAGCTCAGGGATCAGGCATATTTTTTTTTAACTCTCTTTGCCCTCATTCCGTTGACAGTGATTTTTATATAGCTGTTACGTGCCAGACACGTAGGTGCCCCAAATATAATGATGAGGAAGAAACCGAATCCTGTCCAGGGGAGAGCCATAACCATGATCCAAAGACTCAGACAAATAAACACAAAATCATAATTCTAACTGACCTGGTGAAGGTGAGCTATGTGCTATGAGAGTCCATGATGGGTGCTCTGTGGAGGGCTTTGCTACAAAGTGATTGCAACGGGATCCCGAGGAAGAAGCAGCATTGGTGAGACTGCAGTCGTCGTGGGCTGGACCTGGCCCCTGTGCCACGTGAGCAGAGAGAGTTCTCATCTCAGGAATTTTGCAAGCTGCTCAGTGAGCACTGTCATTAATAAGAACTAAATTATATATACATAAAATTAAATATGCTATATTAAAAAAAAGTAATATGTTCTCAAAACTCATCACTTCCTCATTATCCTACTACCTCTGTGCTCTCAGGATCATTTGTGAGTGTTACAGTCAGATGGTGGGGATGCTCCTTAATGACCAACTGAGCTGGTGAGGCTTCTCTTCCCGACCCCATGTTTCAGTGACGTCATGTGTATAGCTGGACGTTGGCCATGGAGGCCATATTTAGACCACAGAAACTGGCAAATGCTACAGATCAGGTTTTGCTTTTTGTTTTTGCCTCCCTCCCCCAGAGAGTCAGTTATTAATCACCTACCAGCATCCCACGGGGCCAAGGGATCTAGCAATGTTCTAGGCAGTAGGCTCAACCTGTGAAAAGACGCTGTGATGGAGAAAAACACAACACATTTGAGACATTGAAGTAAGGTCACCGAGAATATGAAGACTCTCTACTCCAAAGGGTTTTTGGGACTAAATGAAATAATCTGTGTAAAAAGGCATTTAACACAGTTCCTAGTACATACTAAGTCCTTGATAATCAGAGTTAATTTTTTTAATGCTCCTTGGTGCTCTGTGTCTTCAAATGGTAGTTGTGTATATTTGGGCCCAGCAGTTTGAACAGCATGGTGGTAGGGGCTACCGGCTGCCCACCCCATATCCACCCCCAAACTGCAAGGCAGTGGGGTGCTCAGTTAGTATTATTTGTGATCTCAGGCTCCAGGAAACGAGGGGCATCCATGTCGCTGAGCGCTAACTAATGTGACATAAGCTGAAGGTCTCTGAAATAGCTCACTGTTTGCTCATACTTCCTGGGATGCTCCCACATACCTGGAATGCGGATGTGCAGCTTGAAGGTACAAGAGGTGCTTTGCATGGGGTTACAAGCATGAAAATGAACAGGGAAGGAAAAACAGAAGACCCGGGTCACCGATGCTAGCAGTGAGCTATTGGAATTGCCCTGGATTTTTTATGCATTTGCTTTGAAAGCCCCTATCCAAGCCACTGAGGCTAGATGTTCTGTTACTTACCGCCAAATACATTCCTCACTGCTGCAAAGTGGATTTTCCAGCCATACAGTGTAAAAAGCAATACGGCACCAAGAGGTCGAAGACTCTAGAAACCTGCTGCAGGAAGGGTGGGCATGAACAAACAGGATCAGCAGCAGGTGAGAGTTTGTTACCCATGTCCTCAGGCCTCACCGCCGTCTCCTAATCACGTTTACCTTAAACAAGATCTCCAAGCATTTCATTAGGAGATTCTCACAAAGTGGTAAGATTCCCTGAACTTCTTGATTTGTGGACTCCTGCCTGCGGAAGATGCCCTAAGGATGCAAAGCCAGACCTACCATGTAAGCAGATTTTTTCAGTGCTACAGGGACCCCATCCCAGGCCTCATAAGGCAATCAGTGTTTGCTCTGAGCAGCCATCCAAAGTGATTTCCAGATTACCCAACACCCAGAAATGAAGCCTAAATAATCCATCCCTTGATAAACACACTCAGGCCCTTGAAAGTTCAAACTCTGTGTTGGGTCCTGACCTCTGAAATATTTATACACAGTGATGCACCTTCCAGATAACATCTCCTGGAATCTGCCTAGCAGCCAGGCTGCAATGGGGCCAGAGTTAATAAACGCTCGCCTTGTCTACAATTCAGCAAGAGAGCTTTCGCCGAGCCCCCAGACGCAGCTAAGAATAGGCAGGTTCCTTCTCGTCTTTGAGAGCGCCAGCATCAAAAATAAGTTTCCCGTTTCTCTCCTTCCTCCTCCAGACTACACTTTAGAGGCTCTCGGCGTTGGTGCCACCCTGGCGTATGCCCAAGAAATACCCTTGTTTGTTGGAATGGATTCAGCTCTTGGCTGATTTCTTCCTTGTACTATTCCTTGCCAGACTAGTTCAATCTTGGGTCATCCCTGTTTGGGTTTCTTGATTAACCCCAAGTCTCCCAGGGAAAGGGAGAGACAAATGCTTTGTTAGAGGAACAATGCCATGGGCCAAGCCAGCCTGAGCTTGTCTTCTCTCCCCATGCAGACTCTCTAGAACAACTCTCCTCTTTCCTGTACTTGGCCAGTTCTATGCTCTGCCTCTGTTGTGGGGCTGGGTTTCCCTGCCTGTCCCCCAGACTGAAGGAGAGTCTGGAGACCAGGAGCCTCAGAATGTAGCAGACTGAAATCAAATCTCAGCTTCAAGGGGCGCCTGGGTGGCTCAGTTGGTTAAGCGTCTGCCTTTGGCTCAGGTCATTATCCCGGGGTCCTGGGATTGAGCCCCGCATCAGGCTCCCCGCTCAGCGGAGAGCCTGCTTCTCCCTCTCCCTCTGCTGTTCACCTTGCTTGTGTGCTCTCTCTCTCTCTCTCTCTCTCTCTCTCTCACTCAAATAAATAAATTAAATCCTTAAAAAAATAATCTCAGCTTCAACTCTCACCGGCTGTGTGACCAGGAGTAACTGATGTAAACTTCCTGAACCCCCCTGGTCCCTATCTGTGACATGGCGGAGGATGATGCCTGCAGACGGCTCATGCCAAGAGCTTTGTACCCACCCACTAGAATATGTCTAGAGAGGGGCAGGATTGTTGCTTGTGTTGGCCGCGGTTGGGTCTCCAGAACCTAGAACAATGCCTGGCCTGTTGAAGTTACTTGAAAACTGTGTTCTGGATAACTGATCCTCACAACAATCCTAAGACTCAGGTTCTATAACTCTTCCATTTTGCAGATGTAGACATTGAGGTTCAGAATGCTTAAGTCTACCATCCAAGGTCACACGGCCTGCATGGGACAGAGCCAAGATTAGAACACACCCTCAACGGGCTCCAAAGCAGCGCCGGCCACCCTACTGAGCAGAGGACATTAGACAGTTGAACAAATGTGCATGCGTATTTCATAGGCCATGAGGCAGTCAGGAAGGGTTGCTCTCTCTTCCTCTTTACCTCCCGCCCCGCTCTGCCTTCTGCCCCCCAACCCTGCCCCAAATGCTCCTTCATGTTGGAGAACAATATCATGAAGGGAAAAAAAAAATATCCCTTGGCTTGGCTTCTTCAGGTCCCATAGGTGATAGAAAGCAGATCTTCAGACCCAAGGAAGCATGGAAATGGGGCATATTCATCTCCAGGACATTCTAAGGACTTGGCGTTTTTGCCCAAGACTGTAGCCTTCTTTTTCTCAACCTTGACTTTTCCATCACAGGTGAGTTGTGGCCACACGTCTACATAGTATGTATGATCTTCTCAAAGTGTGATCTATAGACTAGCTGCTTGTTAGAATTCAGATCCCTGGGCCCTGCCCCCAACCCACTGAATCCAAATCTCCGGGCGGCGGTGTGGGGTGGCGCTAGAATGTGCATTTTCCACAACCTCCCCAAGATCCCCATACTCTTTCCCTCTGAGTCTGGATGCAGGTCCAGTACCTGTGACAATGCTTCCAACCCAAGGAAGCATGGAAATGGGGGCATACTCATGACTTGTGATCCCTATCTTTTACTTATCAACTCTCAGTTGAGGGTCTCGAACGTGCCAGGCACTATTTTAGGAGTCGTGCAATATGGTGCTGGATAAAAAGCAAACTCTGCCCTCTAGCTGCTTACATTCTACTGGAGCTAGCAGAAGAAACGAAACCCATTTGCCACCTGGGTCTCCCTGGACTGCCAGAGTAGGGGTCTGGTCTGAAATACCTCCTCCCCAGAGGTCAAGCATTGCTGTTTTATCTCTCAGGTGGACACATCACCCTCCATTCACGCCCCATGTCTGAATGTCTGATCAATTGCTAAGTCCTATCATGCTTACATCCTACCATATCTTGAATCTGGTCACCCATCTGCATCGTCACTGCATGGTCCAGAACACCATGAACGCTCACTGGGCAACAGCAACAGCCCCGCTCCCGCCAGTTCCGCTCCCACCAGCCCTCACCTCATGATCCGCCAATGGCCTTAGCACAGGGCACTGGAAAGTCCTGCTTAGTGCTTTCATTTGGACAGCAGAGAGCCAATACAAGGTAGCCCAGTGCCATCATTTCTGCAATGATCGCTGAGACCAGTATATGCAGACCCTGGAGTCAGATCGCCAACATCCAAACCAATGTTGGTTTTTGCCACTTTTCTTGTGCATTTTTAACCTTGACCTTGACCTGAGCCTCAGTTTCCCCATCTGCCAGACAAATAAAAGTTACACGCACCTATTTATAGGCTTATTGCAAAGTTTATGCACATGAATATATGTAAAAGGTTTAGAACCGTGTGAAGCATGGAGTAGTGAGCATGCTGGAAGTGTTACCCATTATTGATTTGTTCATCTGGCAAAGTGTTGTGGGGGCAATTAAAAGACACAAAGTACCTTAAGTGCGGTACAGAGTGCTCTTGCATCTGAACAGATAGAATTGTTATTTTCCCCGATCAGGCCAGTTAGCATTTTTTTTTTCAAGATTTTACTTATTTATTTATCAGAGAGAGAGGGCGTGACAGAGCGAGAGAGCACAAGCAGGGGGAGTGGCAGGTTCCTTGTTGAGCAAGGAGCCCAGTGCGGGGCTCGATCCCAGGATCCTGGGATCATGACCTGAGCCGAAGGCAGGTGCTTAACCAACTGAGCTACCCAAGCGGTCCCAGTTAGCATTTTTTTAATGAACTACTCACACACGGGACATTGGGCACAATGAGCCAACTCTGCAGGGACATGGACTTCCAGATGCCCACCCTTCCTATCACAGTACCTAAACCAATGTATATCTCTGGAGTTCTCTCACAATTAACTGCAGGAAGGATGTGGCTTCACGCTCACCCACTCCAAGCCTGACAAATCTTTAAGTTTCCTCTCTCTGCTCACGAGCATCCTGGCCCCTGACCATTGTCCGTGCAATGGGAGAAGGCCCCTGGTTGCTGATCTCTACCTGTGGCTCCGGGCCCAGAAAGTCGGGCACCTCATCCCCTCCCCTACCAACCATCCCCCCCCGCCCCGACTATTCCTAAGTCCTCTGTCAGTGTCTGTTAGATTTTTCACTGAAGGGAAAAAAAAACCTACTTCCTAAAATGTTCAAAAGTCTTTCCTCCGTTTGTTATTAAAGCAATTATATAGCATAACACGCCGAAATCGCAAAAGGTACTCTAATGGAAAACAAATGCTCCAGGCAGGCGACCGACTGGACTCAGAATCTTTATTGAAAAATGAGGGGAAGGCGATTAGTGGGGGAAAGGCAGGGGAGGAAAGATTTTCCACCTGGCCTTGGACAGTACATCAAACGGCCGTCAGAAGGATGCTATTTATAATCATTATTGCTCTGTCTTTGGAGCCCTGTTGGTCTGACCATTCCTCCTGCCTGTTCGTTCCTTCCCTATCCGTTCCCCACTCCCCACCTTTGCATGCAGCCTGGTTCACATGGCCACCATCTTTTAGAGCTGAGTCACTAGGGGCCACGTCCTGGAGGAAGCTTATATGGTTTCAGGTCAAGCTTATATGTGCCAGCCAGCCAGCTTCCCATGTGTCTTCATGGGGTCCCAACATGTTTACAAACTCATTTCAACTTCCCTAGATGTTAACTGCCAACAACACAACTCAACACCTAGAAGAGAAGCCGGATCGCTGGAATGTCCCATGGAAGCTAACTGTTCTGGGGATATGGGCGGAAGTAGAGTGAATGCCACAGGAAGAAAAAAAAGCCAAGGGGAAGAAGATACATTCATTGCACATTTATCAGGCACCTGTGACACACCCAGTGCTATGCTCGGCACTGGAAAGATATGGGTGAAAATAAAAGTGGCACAGAGCTCTCTTCGAGGGTTGACATTAATGTAGATGGTAGATTTAAGCTTGAGCCAGTGCGGCTTGGAACCACGACTTGGGAGGATTCTGAACTCAGAAGAGAACAATTCTGTGATGGATTATGGATGCCGCAGACACAGCAGGGAGGAATGGAAGCACTGTACGTATTTGACAAAGCTGCCTGCTCTTCTTCAACTTGAACGTGCATGCAAATGAATGGAGATCTTGTAAACTGCAGATTCGGATTCAGTAGACCTGGGGCGAGACCTGAAAGTCTGCATTTGCAAGCTCCTCCCAGGTGACGTGGATGCTCCTGGTCCGTGAACCACACTTGGAATGGCGAGTGTCTTGTGGAGCTTATGGATGAAACAACCACGTTCCAGATCAGTCATTCTCAGGGTCAAATAACTTTTTTCTAAATTGTTGAACTGGGGAACAAGAGATTGCAGGGTAGATTCTGAAAGAGCAATTCGGCATCTGCTCTCCCAGAGTCCCTAAAGTGAAGGCAGGGGTCCAGCCAGCTCAGACCTTGAACAGGCGGCTTCCATTGGTCGGTTGAGAACAAATGAAGGCTCCCAGAGGGCGGCAGCCTCGGCTCAGATCTCCAACCAGGAGTTCAGATGTTTTTCCAAACCAACTCCAAAGCTTCCACATGTCTCTGGGGGCCTCCTAGGCACTCCAGCTAAAGCTCCAGAAGGTTACATTCCTGGGTGAGCCTTTGGGCAACACCACCTCCCCCTTGGCTGAACAGACGATCACTTCAAAGGTCTTCTTTCTTGTGGTATTTTAGTACCTCTGACCTTGGCCAAGAACCACCAGCCCAGAGGCGTATGAAAGTGAAAAAGAAAAGGGGAAACATCGTTCATCGACTTCCCCACTCCCAGCCAAGCAAACTCTGCCAAAGCTTTTTGCTTGGACTAAGTTTGAGTTTGCGTGAAGATCCAGTGGGACCTTACAGGGTCAGTTACCTTTCAACTTAATTCCGCACCCGAACCCTCTTATTCTCAGAGGAGCAGAAGGCCCCCACCAGGTAGATGATGTCATATTTTATTTTATTTTGAAAGATTTATTTATTTACTAGAGAGAGAGAGAGAGAACATGAGTGCGGGGAAGAGGCAGAGGGAGAAGGAGGATCTCAAGCAGCCTCCCCACTGAGTGTGGAGCCTGACGCAGGGCTCGATCCCACAACCCTGAGATCATGACGTGAGCTGAAACCGAGAGAAGGACGCTCCACCAACCAAACCACAAGGGCGCCCCTGATGTGGTATTTTATTTTTTATTTATTTTTATTATTTATTTATTTATTTTTTAAAGATTTTATTTATTTATTTGACAGAGAGAGAGAGAGAGAGAGACACAGTGAGAGCGGGAACACAAGCAGGGGGAGTGGGAGAGGGAGAAGCAGGCTTCCCGCCGAGGAGGGAGCCCGATGCGGGGCTCAGTCCCCGGACCCTGGGGTCAAGACCTGAGCCGAAAGCAGATGCTTAACGACTGAGCCACCCAGGCGCCCCTTGACGTGGTATTTTAAATACTGCAGTTGCTCAAAGAAAATCTTGTAACCATACAGTGAGAGGAGTGACACCGTGTGCAGGAAATCTGTCCTTGGTGACCAGCTACTCCTCCCCTGAGCATGGATGGATAGAGAAGAGGTAAAGAGCAGAGGACTTAGAAATCCAACTCTTGGGGTTGAGATCCTGGCTTCACCACTTACATGCTCTTATCTCATACTCTTTCCTGCTCATGTGCTGTGGCCTGGCTATACTGCCCAGCTTCCTGTTCCTCTAAGCTCATTCCTACCCCAGTGCCTTTGCACCTGCTATTTCTGCTTAGAAGCATCTTCCACAAATCTTCATGTGGCTGCTTCCCTCTCATCATTTGAATTACACCTCCTATATCACCTCTTCAGAGAGGCCTTAACTGATCATACTGGCTAAAGGAGCCCTCACCCCACTCTGGCCATTCTTTAGCACATTGCCCCAATTCATTTGCTTCATGGCACTCACCTCAATCTGAAGCGGAATTGTAACTTTTCATCTGTTTATATGTTAATTGTCCATATTTTCCTTTAGAATAGAAGTTCTGTGAGTTTAGGAATTTGTCTTCTGTTCACTGATATATTTCCATACACTCTGAAGAGTTCCTGACACATAGAATGTAGTCAGTATGTATTTATTATTACTACTGAATAAACAATCTCTCGGCCATAACGATTGGCTCAGGGGTAATTTTGTGATTCAGACTAGGTCAATAAGAGTGTTCAGGGCTGTTAAAAGAAATGTTCTCAGCTCTTGAGTTAATGAAAAGGAATGCTATTTTCCACTGGAAGGATGTGGGTATTGACTGTCAGAAGTTATCTTGCCTATTGGGTAGAGAAAGCCTGTCCAAGGGATAGGTTAAGCCCTGACCACAAAGCATGAGCCATGCTTGAAACCCAGGAAGATCTACCTTTGGCCTTTTCAGTTACAGGGACAAGACGTCACCTACTTCCTCCCCATAATCAAAGCTTAAACTGAGCTCGGTTTCCGTCGTGCAAAATTGACAGAATCCTAAGCAATACATGCTGGACTGGGGTAGGATGGGGGTTAAGTACCCCCTCTACCACTCCCTAGCTATAAGACATTATCATAGGTCAAATGATGGTTCCCCCCCCAAAAAATATGTTCACCCAGAATCTGAAAATGTGACATTTGGTAAAAGGTCTTTGCAGATGTAATTAAGTTAGGATCTTGCAATAAGATCATCCTGGATTATCTGGGTGGGCCCTAATTCGAATGACAAGAGCCCAGTAAGAGATGGGCAGGGGAGGTTTGAGAAGAAGGAGAAGGCCACACGAGACAGAAGCACAGATCGAAGGGATGCTGTCACCAGCCATGTAAGGCCCAGAACCCTCAGAAGTTGGTAGAAGCAAGGAACAGATCCTCCCCTAGAGCCTTCCGAGGGTGACCCTGCCGACACGTCCATGTGGACCCAGGGACACTGATCTCAGACTTCTGGCCTCCAAAAACCACGAGCAAACAAATTTCTGTTGCTTGAAGCCATCAAGTTGGTGGTGAGTTGTTCCAGCAGCCACAGGAAACTACTAGAGACCTCCTATAGCCCTTTTTTAGTCTCAGTTCCCTTCTGTAGGAAAATAATAATTCCTGCCCTGTTCCTATCAAAGAAGGGATCAAGTGATGCCAAATTAGTCTGGCCCCAAATCCCAGCTCTGTCACCTACCGGCTGTGTGTGTGTGATCTCGGGCAGCCCTTGTTTCCTGAGAGCCACAGTGACTTTATTTGTGAAACAAGAGCATTTGCGACACTCTTCCCATATATTTGCTAAAGGATTGAATGAAGTAACACATCTGAGGTTCTTCATGCCGCGCCTGGTACGCAGCTAGTGCTCACTGAATGACAATTTTCGACGAAAGCATGCTTGTATTTGCTCGCAGTGATGTTGCCCCCTTAGGGGGTTCACTGTCGAAGAAAACCTCGCATTATTATTGCAGGAGGCTCCATGAAATGCCGATGAACAGTACCATCGTCATTGTTAGACCCGTGATTTTCGAATGTCACGATTAGTTACCAAGGTGGCTGAATAGGAATTATTCAGAGAGATGACTGAAGGCACCGATGACTGGATTCTGCTAATCGCTCCTTAACTGAGAGTCAGGAAGTAGGGCCAGGAACGTGGGTTTCAAATAAGCCGCACGACATGTGGGAGCCCCTCTTTTAGATCAACACGTGTATGATTATTACTTCGGAAACAGTTGCTGAAAAGTGCCAGATACCAGCTACCCGGTGCACCCTTCTGAGAGTCCACGCCTGGATCTCCTCCTCACTCCAGCGTCCACGGCCAAGGGCACCGCAGGGGTCAGCCGGAGACAGCCGCTCCCCGAGGGTGCGTCCCACCGGGACCATATTCAGGAAGTCAGTGAGAGTTTTCTTCAACTCCCACAAACCCTGTGATGTGGTGTTCCCTGTCGGGCGAGGCCGAGGGAACACATGCGAGGAATCAACAGCATAAAAAGCAGTGGAATCCATAAATCTCGGGCATGTTGTCTGCTTCCTTAATTCCAGTTGCAGAACACCAGCCAGGACCTGAAATCACAGCCAGACCCGCAAGCCACCCCATCTGCCTTCGAAGGCCATTTGCTGGAAGGGGAGGCTCACGTTTGGAAAAGCTTTGTATCTCTCTGTTATTTATCATCTTCTTAATCTTTGTTTTTGTTGTTGTCATTGTTGTTTTTTAATGAAAGAAGCAAAAACTTGATAAGTTAAAAGACAGTGTCTAACATTCTTGCCTATGACCTTGAGAACTACAGGTCATGGGCGATGCTGAGCATGGTGGTGGAAACCCCAAGTGTTTCCCAGAGGCACACTGTTTGGGAGGGAAGCTGCCCCCTGAATTCACATTCTGCCTCTGTGTCATCCACACGGGATTCCTGGCTCACTCAGAGCCAAATTAAGAAGAGAATAAAATATTTCTGGTATCCACGTCTTTAACTGATAAAGAACAACTGAAAGAACACTGAACAGGCCCCCTGTCTCAGGGACAATAGAAAGTTTCCATTCTCTTAGCCCCGTGTCGCTCATTTACATGCCAGATCTCTGGAAAGTTTTGAGTTTGTAAAAACTGTTCAACTGTGCTCCAAGCACAGGGCCTAAAAGGGGCCAGTCGGGGCTGATTCAAGCCCCAGCCTCAGGATTGGATTGAGTTCATGGGCCCCGGCGCTGACTGACCAACTCTGAATCTTGGCTGTATCACCCCCTGGATCACTGCCCCTCTGCTTCTCCATCTGTACAATGGGCACGGAAGCAAGACTTCTGACTTCGCATTGGTAATTGGTAATTGGTAAGTCAGCCCAGAAAAGCTTTTGAAAAGGAGCAGCCTAGCATGCAATCAGTTCTCCCTGTGTGTTAGCCTGTAGTATCTTCTTGCGAAGCTAAAACGGGGCTAAATCTGTCTGATTCAGAGGCATGGAGGAGACAGAACACCTGTCATTCATGATAGGGTGACTGGACCAGAGCACAGGTGCTCGGTCAAAGTCAGGTGTCCATTTTCCTGTGGGTGGGTATAAGTTTCACCTGCAAGTTTTTTTTTTTTTTTTTGCACGGAACGGTGGGTATCACCGGTCTGCTAGTGCATAGAAGGGAAAGGACTCTCTGCCCCTAGACAGATAGACACTTCACTCAGTTATCAGTGCTTGGGGGCAGCCATGTGGCCGTGGCAGCAGAAGCACATGACAGAATGGAATTTGCCAGAGTCTTGGGCCACACTCTCCATGCCAGGCACCATCCTCCCGGGCTGCAGGGACACAAGACGTTGCTGTCATGGAACTAGGTTGCAATTCTCCCCGGACGGGAGGTCTGTTGTTACTTGTCTCCTCACAGGCTGTCCTCAGCCTCCTCGAGTGATGATTTAACACTTCAAGCCTCTAAGACCAGAGCCACAGATGGCAGGGGCATTGGGCTCGGGACTAGACACGGCAACGTGTTAGGTGAACAAGAACATTTGTTCTGCCCATTTTAAGAGTTCCCGGGGCTTTTTTAGGGGCCTAGTGCCAACGGCTGGCTGGGAAATAGAAGCTTTTGAGCATTGCCAGGGTGGCAGCAAAGGTGTAACACTAAGTGATTCTTCCCGCATGTGGAGCACCTCCTGCTGACGGCCGGGAGCATAGCCGTGAATGAAACAGACAAACCACCCCGCCCTCTTGGAGTTGGAGAGGAGGGTCAGGAAAAAGATGAAATGACATTTGTCACCCCTCCTGGTCCCAGCTTTTCTCTAATGAGAGGCACTGAGCAGAGGGTCTGTGAATGGTTGTCTCAGTTGTGCACTGCACAGCCCGGGGGCGGGGGCGGGGTGGCAAATCACTCTGAAAGCTATCAGGGGCCCTGCCGAGAGTCCTTCACTGCCCAACCTGTTGGACAATAACCTGCAGCCCTGGGGAACGGGGAGGGTCACAGTGGTAGGTTATATTTACACGGAAACCAAATGTGTCAAGTGGGAAAAAAAATGCATACAAGAAAGCTGTTACTAGTGGGTCTAGTTACTAGTTACTAGTGGGTCTAGTTACCAGTAGAGTAGCTCTTCTGCCTGGGTTGGTCTGAGTATCTAACACCTATGAGAACAACAGCCATCTACGGGGAAGTAACAATGTGTCATATTTGGCATTGGTTTAAAATATATTATCTCATTTAAGGTCACCACATGAGGTGTGGCCGTGCCAGATGCTGTAACAAATACCATCCCTTAGTCTGAGCAGCCCCGCACAATGCATATTTGTTTCTCACTCATACCAGTGTCAGATCAGGTATTCCTGGCAGTTTTTATCCACCCAGACTCCATCCAGATTATGGCTCTGCCCTGGTGTGAGGCCTCACCACACCCTGAGTCCATCCAGCAGAGAGGGAAAGCAAGAACACCAGGACAAAATACACCTGCTGTTATAACAGCCTCGCTCTGGAAATGGCGCGCATCAGCGCTGCTCACATTCCATTGGCTGGACTTCAGTCACATGACACATTTTACTACAAGGGAAGATGGGAAATGTAGTCCAGCCATGTGCCCAGGAAGCCAAGGAGAACATGTGCTGCAGTCTCTGCCTCAGTTGGTTTCCTTATTCCCATTGTGCAGGCTGGAAAGAGAGGTTCAGAGATGTTAAGTGACCTGAGCGAGGTCACACAGATTACAGGAATTGGCAGTAAGATCCACATGATTAAGCAACCAAGAAGACTTCTATTAAATAAGGACGTGAAATATATTGAAATTGAGAAAAGTGCTTTTCCATTCATGTCCTCCGGTCTTACTGTCAACTCTCCACGGAGCACTGTTTCCTCTCCCAGTTTCTCTCTCTTTCTCTGTCTGAGATTCTCCCCATACTCATGTCAATTTCAAATGTTATTTCCTCTTTGAAGCGGAAAGCCCCCTCTGATGCATGAAACAAATCCTTATGCATTTACCTCATCCCCCAAATTTTTTAAGGGGGGGATCCTGCATTTCACTCATCCCTAGATTTTTGTAACATTCGGCAGGTACCTGACTCCCCATGGAGGCTCAGAGACTTTCCTCAGTGTGAGGTGAAAACAAGCAGAAAACTTTTAGGAACACATCTTCCTTATCTATATATCTTTCCAAAAGTGATGCTTGATCCTAATCTTTGTTAAAAAAAAAAAAAATTCCGGGGGCGCCTGGGTGGCTCAGTCGTTAAGCGTCTGCCTTCGGCTCAGGTCATGATCCCAGGGTCCTGGGATCGAGCCCCGCATCGGGCTCCCTGCTCCGTGGGAAGCCTGCTTCTTCCTCTCCCACTCCCCCTGCTTGTGTTCCCTCTCTCGCTGTGTCTCTCTCTGTCAAATAAATAAATAAAATCTTAAAAAAAATATTCCTAGTCTTCTGTATGCTTTAGAATTAAGTTTAGTTGTAAGTAACAGAATCCAAAACTCACAGTGACTTATACTAAGTAGAAATGTATTTTTCCTTCACATAAAAATCTGAAAGTAAGGAGCCCAGAGCTAATACGAATCTTCTGCATCTCAATGTCCCAAGAGGCTTAGGTTCCTTCCAGATTTTTCCTCTGCCTTCCCTAGGAGGTGGGCTGTGTTGGCATAATCTCAGTCGGCTGCCAGGATGGCAGTTATTTCATTCACCCTCCAGCCAGCAAGAAGGTGAAAGGGACAAAAAAGGGAAACAAACAAACAAACGTCTGGGCTTTGGGAGAAGGTTCTCATGACCAGTCGGCCAAAACTTAAGACTCATGGCCAAACCTTGTGGTGAGAGAGGCTGGAGTGTTTATTCTTGGTGAGTGAGTGTATGTCTGAGGCAAATGGTGTAGATGTATGCTTGGGGAGGAGGGAGCCGCTGATGGGGATGACGGAGATGAGAAGGCATGTGGAAGGGAGGCAGCAGTCTCTGATACCTGCCCAGCCGGCCTTATAGGAGATGCCACCCTCTTGTTCTAGGTACCTTTTCTGACTCTTAGGGCAGGAGCTTCACTCCTTCTCCTTGTTTCTTACCCTCATTAACTCCTCTGTACCACTCACCTTAACTATATGTGTGCATTTCTCATCTGAATAATCTAA
The DNA here is from genome assembly GCF_037043125.1 of Eumetopias jubatus. Taxonomy (NCBI): domain Eukaryota; kingdom Metazoa; phylum Chordata; class Mammalia; order Carnivora; family Otariidae; genus Eumetopias; species Eumetopias jubatus. The sequence continues at coordinate 81,757,572 of NW_028274822.1, read as the reverse complement.
TCGCCAGATCTTTTCATCGGGTGATATTTACTAGAGTATGGTGCTACCCCACCTGCATGAGCCCCCTCTTGTAGCTCCTTGTCTCCATATGATAAGACTATCATATTCTATCATGATAAGAAGAAGAGGGTCAGCTTCTACAGGGTGGCCTTAGCTAGATCTCTTCCTTTTTTAAAAAAAATTCTTATTCTGATTCTTCCTTATCCAAGAGGAGGAAGCAAGTCTGATGGGGACTTGTCATTAGGGTATGGGATCGGGAAGCTCATTTACATCCGAAGCCCCAGTCAAGCTCTACCAGAAAGTTCAGTGTTTGGTGTCCTTGAGTGCTGGCTCAGTTACTAATTACTACTGTGTATTAATAAAGCAGCACGCTATTTCCTCCTTGCTGTGTGAACAGCTTCCTCTGGAAGGAACCTTTCTGAGAGGAGAGGTGAATGTCAATGCATTGTGGTCTCAGGCTTGGTACCATTCACCTCCAGTGGAAACTTCACCCTCACCTTTACTAAGCACCTATGATGGGGAAGGAATTTCACGGTGCTGCTCTCATGCACTCATCACAAAATCCCCCATGCACTTTTTCTTAGCTCCATTTTACAGATGAGGAAGCAGAGAGGCAGAAAGGTAGACCCTTTGGCCCAAGCTCATGAGTTCAGAAGAGGCAGAGGTTACAAAGCTAGCCTCCTGATTCCAGCCACTCATTTCACCTCCTGGCTACATCTTTACCCCTTCTACTCTCCTTTCCCCCTTGTTTCATCCTCTTGGTGCCTTTATATATTTTCTAGCTCATTTAATCTTACTTAATTGTTCATGTTACTTAATTGTTCTTTTTTTAATAATCCCATCAAATTCTTACCAGAACAATAAACAAATTAACAGTTTTATTTAATTGTCTGTGGACTTTCATTTCTTCCTCCACTAGACGTCCAGTTCTTTGAATTCCGTGACTGGATCTCCATTTCTGCAACCTTGGGACGCTCTTCCCTTGACACATTGCCAGTCCTCAATGCATGTTGAAGGAGAGAACACAGTTCCATCTCCTCCCTCTCCAGAGCTAACCAGCAAATTGGAGTTCTGTTCCCTGGTGGAACAGTCACTGGCCTCTTGAGCAATCTCTGTCTGGATGAGGATGGGTTTTCTTTGATCTGTCTGGGTGATCTTGGGGGACTAATGAAGCCAAGCTGGGCCAGCAGATTTGGTCAGCATCTGGGTCTATGGTCCCAAGTGGTATTTGGAACATGATTCCAAAAGAGCTGTGTCTGCCATCCCTGAGCCCAACACTTCATGATGGCAGCTGAGCTTCTAGAATATCACAAGCCCTGACATCTTACCATCACTCGTGTGGGACAGTCTCAAGTCATTGTCTTTCCTTGTGTTTGGTTTGGGTAGAGCAAAATAAATTACCTTTATTGAATATTGTTCAATAAGTCTTTTAAACATGTATTAATTTGGAGCACCTGGGTGGCTCAGTCACTGAAGCATCTGCATTCGGCCCGGGTCATGATCCCAGGGTCCTCAGATCAAGCCCTGCATCAGGCTCCCTGCTCAGCGGGGAGCCTGCTTCTCCCTCTCCTTCTGCCCCTCCCCCTTGCTCATGCTCATTCTCTCTGTCTCTGTCTCTCTCTCAAATAAATAAATAAAATCTTAAAAAAAAAACCCAGGTATTAATTCATTTGACCTTCACAATAACCCCTTGAGATAGAAACTACTATTATCTGCATACCTACAGATGAGAAAACTCAGACACTTAACCAGGGTGGTTAGCTTTCTCAGGGTCACACTGTGATGGTGTTGGGGCTCCGATCCACATATTCTGACTCCAGAGCCTGTCCTCTTAACCATTCCACTATATGAAGACAACCAAAATGTGGTAGCAACATGGAGCATCCACCCCCTGCTTAGTGGGCTTCCTGGAAATGTAGAGTTGACCACATGGAAGGCACAAATCACCAAGTCCACGGGTTCCCTTGGCCAATCTTGTGCTACTTTGAAACGATACAGGGTGAGAAGTTGGTTGCCACTGTAGTGTTATGAGTTAGGCTCACTGGGGTCTGATTTCTGCAACTATTTCTGGGTGAGACAGCATCTTTCGAGCTCTCTGTCCCCCTTCTAAAGGCCAACTGAGTCATTCCCCCACAGGGTTGGATGCTGAGAGAAGACATATTATATAATATGAGTACACCCACCCCCAGGCCCTGGTGTTTGATCAGAGTTAAACACTTGACTCCAGCTAAGCCAAAAGTATTTCTTGCCTAGGAATCTGGACTTGAGGTTGAGAGAGAGAGTTACTCTATTTCAGTGTCTTAATCTCAATGTAAGAGTTTACTGATGGTCATCTTTGGTCACTGCATTGTGGGGGGGGGGCGGAAGGAGCCATTCAAATAAAGGGTAGAGAAGAGGAAAACTGTAAGTCACATTTTTCTAGCTCCTCATTCTTACCCCTTTCCCAAACCCACCTGCATCCTTGCCTTTGGGGTGTGATGTAGAACTTTATTCTTCCTGTAAGGTAGCTTCTGGATTCCATTACTTGCAACCCAAACACACACACTCTGTCCCCTCCCCTGGAACATCATATCAATAACTTTCTGCAAGGGTGGCTCTTCCTTTAACTCATCTTCTAAAATGTTGTCTTTAATTTATCAGGTACACGGTGTCCTTGGCACACTGAAGGGCATTTTAAATGAACGAATAAATGAAAAGACATCTGATGACTCCCTAGCGTCACTTTGAGAAAATTCGTTCCCGTCTTCAAGTCTCGCTTTCCCCAACTGTGAAATGAAAAATAGAGGGCAAGGGGGCCATGAAAGACTAAAGGTACAAAGGGCAAAGTGTCACAGAGGAGGTGCTCCATGAATGGCGGCCACTTTGGGCGGCGGCAGTGGAGGCGAACATCCATCTCTTGAGCATCTCCAATGATAGGCATTGGATTTCTGCCTTGGGTCACATCCCCTTCCTAGGTTTTGACTCAAACCCCCAGCAGGGTGAGACTGTGGAAAAGGAGTAATCTGAAATTAGATTTGCCACTACGATTCCCAAATCAGAATGCATTTTCATTGACTGTGTCTCTATGTCCTGAGCAGTGCAGCTGTGCTGGAGATTAAACAAAGGAGCACAGATCTGTCTCCTAAAGAAGGGAGAATTTCCTGTGCTGATCTGTCAAGATATTTGCTTTCCCACCATTTGTCTGGGTTGGATCCCAGATGCCTCCTCTCACTGGCCTCCTCCCTTGCAATAACCAGAGATAATATTAAGAATCGACTCATGGAATTGGGAAGAGAGATAGAAACGCATGAATGTCAAAATCTCCAGGGCGCATCAAAAATAAATATAATTCCTCTGTCCCCACTCCCCGTTCCACATACCGGGGATGCCCAGCATTTATTTGTCAGCTGTGCCGGCAGGTCTGGGAGGGGAGACCATGGAAGAAAACAGATCAGGGACATGGAACATATCCCTGGGGTGGGGCCGGGGGAGGGGCAGTTGAGGGTCTATCGCTCAAAAAATAACAAGTGATCAAAGCCTGTCTCTTGAATGTCCCCTGTGAAGGCTTTATCCCTGTTTCATAATAATTTTAATGCAACTGTGTACATTCAACAAGTTCCCATGGTTGGTGAAAGACCGATACCAAGTGTCCCATTAAAATAATGGAGGCATTGAGGCCATTTGCAAAGAAAATGAAACGGGGGGCTTGGCTTTAAGATGAACCACATTGTGTAAGTCACCAATATGTCAGATATTGGTGGAAGCAATAAAACAGAACCCATATTGTGACCATGTACACAATCTTTTTCTTCTTGAATCAGCTTGCTCTTCTCTCATGGATGAGGGGAGCTGAATCTTAAAGCAGTGTGGTGGCCAAGACACCAGACTGGAGCTAACTAGCAGCACCTTACATAACTTGGGGCAAGTAACTTTTACTTGGGACTCAATTTATCCATCTGGAAAAGGAGCTAATAGCACCATAGGTCGGAAAGTGCACCTTTGGCTTATAGGTCAGAACTCTTGACTGTCCCCCCCATAGCAGATGGCGTTAATCCATGCTGTTGATTCCAGATAGGGTCTCAAGATGCATGTCAACCCAGAGATTCAGGAAGCCATTGCCAGTTGATCAAAGATAAACTCTAAGAAGAAGTTTCTCCGTCATTCCTACACCAGGAGATTTTAAAGATGTACATACTGGGCAAGCACTATATTCATGTAGGGCAATTGTACACGTCGCCACCACCCTAAGTAAGTTTGTAGAGTTAGTTTTTACTCTCTTAGCTTCTGCCAAACTCTAAGCTGTCTTCAAAAGAATATCATTAGGGGTTAACATTTCCAAATAATAAACTAAAGTCAAGTTTTTTATTTTTTTTTTTTGAATGGGTTGAATCCTTCATCCCATAAAAGCTTCACGAGAATATGGAAGAACGAACTGGGGATGACCTCAAAGTGATTCAGAGGACAGTTCCGAATTATCAGTAAAATCTGCCCTAGAACCGTAAGACGAGGGTGCTTCCCTGGATTCATATGTGAGGTTTCTCCACAGACCCAAGCTCAGTCCTACCCACTGGGTAATTAATGACTCATTTCTCTTTCAGATTATGCCTGATAAAAACATTTATCTGCCTCTCAGAAGTCCTCGGAAGGAACATGTGGAATTGTGGCTTGATCTGAGAAGGTTTTTACACAACATCTTAGGAGCAATAAGTCCATCCTGAAGCGTGCTCATCTGCTGAGGCTGACGCTTCCCAAAAGTACTTGCACTGTGGACAAAGAGAGACTTGGCCAATGAGGAAAAACCATGAGCCTCACCCCCATTCATGTGTGGATGCTCATGGACATGACTATGCCTGGCCTCAGGGGTATTAAAATACACATCTGAGTTTTTTCTCCACCAACCCCAGTATTAAAGGTAATGAAACTAGAATCCCATAGAAGGAAGCTGTCTGGCACTATTCCTTGGGAACACAGGCCATGAAATTCACAGTGGCCCATCATCCAAGTTCCCACAGTGCAGAATCTTCTCTGGTTTGGGCAAATGTCCTGCAAAGTAGGGGTATCAGAATAAGACTCAAGATAGCAATGGAAGCAGGGTTTGGGTTGGAGTGGGGGAAACTATTTTGAATTCTGCTTGCCTTCACTTTCGTCTGATGTACCTACGTCTCCGAGTAGGATGTCATCTGAGATACTGCATACCCAGCACTTAGCACAGCGCCTGGCAGGTGGAAGGAGCTCAGTAAAGGAAGGTACTCAGCAGATAATTACCCCATAGCATCCTAATAGGCTCCCTGCTCCTGACTTTATCTTCTCCGTTCCTCTCTCCACATCTCAAGAGTGATGGTGACGGTGAAGATGACAGTGATGATGATGATGATGGGGCAGATAAAAGGAGCAATGGAGCAATGGTTTTCCCATTACCAAGCGCCCACTGCGCGCCAAGTAATGTTTGCCTACATCACCTCACTCAATCCTTTTAGTGGTTATAAATACCATTATGCCAATTTTAAAGTTATGGGGAATGATTTGCTAAAATCTTAACAGCTAGCCACTGTGAGAGTCAGGATTTGAGCCCCATCCCCTTCTCTTAGTCACTCACTTGGCTATATACTATCCTGCATCCACTCACCCAATTATGAGTTATTGGGGACTTACTGCTCTAGTCTAGGTGCACCATTTCTGATTCTGGGGACACAGCAAGGGATGAATGAGACAAAGAAGGTCCCTACTCTCATACAACTTACTCAATTTTTGTCAAGGAAGACAGACAATAAAGAAGAAAAGAGTGAACTAGATGATTTCAGATAGCAGTAAGGACTCCAGAATAAAGAAAAGAGTGAGATTAATAATAGAGTGATGGAAGGAGGAAGGACAATTGGATTGGGTGCCAAGGAAGGCCCCTCTGAGGAGGATACATTGAGAGCTGAACATAGGAAGTTGTTCTCATATGAGGGTCTCAGGGCAGATCATACCAGATGTGTGCAAAGGCCCTGAGGCAGAAATGACCTTGGCATGTTTAGGGAAAATCAAGGCAACCAGAGTGGCTGAAGATGAAGGAAGTGATCATTCCAGCAGTAGATGAAATTGAAGAGGGAGGCGCGGGTTAGTTCCCTTGACTATCCCTAGCATTCGACACGGCACTTGGTACATACGAGATGGTCAATAACTGGGTAACGTCTCCTTTTCATTAAACTGGTTCCTGATCAGACTTCCTTTCTCTTTACTGCGAGGAATGCTTTTCCATATTTCTTCTTGTTCAAAAAGCAGTTTGGGCTAAGAAAATTCAACAGTTATGGTTAAGCAAAGAGGACCGGAAAGAACTTTCCAAGCAGGGCTCAGCTGACCTCCTTCATGGAACGAACATTTCTTGAATGCATACTTGGTTTCTGCCCAAGTCACTACAGCTCCCATTTGGAAGGTAAAGTTGGTCCTGTTCTTCCTCAGAGCTGAGGAAGTGGAGTCCTATCCATGGGTCACCCTGGGCTCAGGCAAGAAGAGCAAAGTTCCAGATGGATGATAAACAAACATGAGTCAGAAACCCCCCGAGTCACTAGATTAGTAGTTGAGGAAGTCAGTTTAAGAGTCTCCCAGACCTTGGTTGGAATCCTGCGTCTGCCACTTTCTAGCTACATTATCCTGATCCAGCCACTATACTTTTCTCAGCCTCAATTTCTTCATCTGTACAATGGGAATAATAATAATATCTTACTCATGAAAGGATACATGCCCTCTTAGTTTTTGTGTGGCCTACTCTGCCTAAGCCTGGCATAGAGTGGATGTCACTAAGACAGGAAATATTATTGTTACTCATTGTTACTATTATGTAGATAATTTTTCCTCATAAAGGAATCTGGAGTAACTATTTGTCCTGTAAAGTGTAGCCAGAGTGTGATTTGAAAGAACAATACGTTAGAAGCCTTGAATCCCAGCTTTGCTTGCTGCCTTACCTTAGGCAAGTCATTTCTCCCTTCAGAGATTGGAGGTACCATGCTTCGCCTCTCAGATCTTTCAAGACCTCTTACACCTAGAGCAGAACATGAAAGCAAGCAAAGGCTGTGCTTTGCCAAACCTACAGCGCCTTTCCTGGTAGAGCAAAGATCTGTGCAGCAAACCTCACACATTGATCCTGTGTATACTGGCATATGTACAGCCTCCACGTGGGGATGACTATGTCAAAACAAGCTTTTTCCTCTTCCCCACGGGGTCAGCCTCACTTCTGAAAAATCAAGCAGCTGACCGATCCTGGGTGCAAGCATCGTGGGAGTCAGAGCCCAGAACAAAGCAGGCACTCGCATTCCATGATGATTATGTCCAGTGATGAATGAACCAGCTTCTAGACAGCGAGGAAGTTTCTACAGGTTGGGGTGACCTTCTCAGCAATGTGTTTATTTGACAGCCCAAGGCAACAAATTCGCAGAGAGGAAGGGAAGGGAAAGAAAGGTTATTTAAGCACAAGAGCATCATCTCAAGTCTGCCAAAAATGTGTAACCGTAACAACAGGAGATCCTACGTGCATGTTGAGAAAGAAAAAGAAGACAGTCAGAGATGTAAGGTCCAGAAGAGGAACCGAAGCCAAGAAACTTGTATTTTGTCCATCTTAGCACTTAGGTGTATTAGTTGTTATTGAAACCCCTCGGCACATAATAAATAGTCGAGAATGATTTGTGAAATGAATTAAAGACAGGAAGTCATCCTTGTTGGCTGGAGCTACTAGGGAAGGTGTTATAGGTTAGATGGGTTGTGGGAGATGGGTAGATTTGAATTGCTGGGGGCGGGAAGTATTTCAGGAAGGACATTAGCTTTAGCAAAGATCCTCACGAGAGATGGAGCTAGAGAGTGTTGGAGGATGTAGTAGTCAGACGGGGCTAGGCTAAGCTGCTGTGGTCAATTTCCCTGGAATCTCAGCAACTCAGTGTAATAAAGGTTGATTTCTCCCTCGTGTTGGATGCCCAGTGCAAGCTAGCCATGGGCTCTGCTCCACACAGTACTCCAGGACCCAGGCTGATGTCAGCACTGACAACTGTTCCCTGCATCATCCGCAGCATGAGTTCTCTAAGGTCCCCAGAGTAGGGGAAGAGATCTCATGGAGAACTCACACCTGCTTTTTGGTGCTTCGGCATGGCAGTGACACAGGGCTCCTATGTGCACATCCTACTGGATAGAACTAGAGACCTGGCTCCACCTGATTCAAGGGGGCTGGGAAATGTAACGAGCTCATGGGTATCTGTGAGCCATAACTGGTTCTGCCCCATGGTTGGAACAGCTTACCGAAGTGGCAAGCTCATTCTAAGGGAGGTAGAGAAGAGTTAAATATGTGTAGCTTTGCTATGGCCAATGTATATCCTGGAAGTCTCTCCAATCACATAGGAAATCTCTTTCTGCAGTGTCCTGAAATTTGTCAAGACATTAGGAAAAGATGTCTCCATTTTTTTTTTTAACATTACAGTGCCAGAGGTATTAGAAAACAACTCCACCATTTTGTCTCTTGGACTCTTCTCAACAATACAGGAATGAATTCAGGTGCCTGCAGAATGGAATTCTTAAGAAGGGCAGACATTCTAAACTTACTTAGAACAGAGTCCAAGTCCTAGCACCACCATATTTGTCAAGGTCCCTAATCTTCATTTCTGTGTTCATTCCTTCAGTTAATAATTACTGAGTATCTACTACACACCAGCCCATTAGGCAGGAAAGATTCAAAGGGAATTCATTGGTATGATTCTTGTCACCAGTCAGCTTTCACACTAGTGGATGGAGCTTGCATTAAATGGGCTGACAACAAAGCAAGAAAGACAGACTTTAGGGAAAAATTCCTTGGTCATCGTAATTGCAAAGATCCCTGAAAGGGGGGTAGGCAGTGAGCCTCCCTCTTTAAAGCCATCAAAGCACAATAGGGTTATTTCCCTGCGTCCCTCAAAGTTTTCCAAAATATGTGGGGATAGGAGTGACTGAGGACAGTTAATAAAACATCCAGTCTCTTTGCCATTGGTCAGATTCCCCATTTCTAGGAAGATACCTGCTCCTCTTAAAATACCCATGAGTCGCCCTAAAGATCTTTGGTAGCACCCAAGTTCAAGACCATTGATCTCAAGAAAAAAAAAAAAAAAATGACTCTAAAGTTACTAGAAAACCGCTGGGTGTGATAATCATACTTAGGGAATAAGAATAAAGAAAATATAACATATCTCACTGAACAGAGACGAGCATTAAGGGTAATCATGAATCTCCCAGACTTTCCAACATATGACAGCTACTATGGCAGACTGTATTTTCCAAAAATAGTTTCAACACCATCCCTAGTCTCATCAGTTATTCTTACAATATGACTTTGGCCATCGTCCCATTGGAAGGAGATAGTGAGATCCCTCTGTGTGAATCTGGGTAGGCTAGTGACAGTAGTGAAACGGCATGATATGACTTCTGAGAATAGGTCACAAAAGGCAACAAAGCTTTGCCTGCTCCTCTTGGGATGTCCACTTTTGGAACCCAGCTGCCATGCTGCGAAGAAGCCCAAAGAGCTTTGTGGCAGAGTCCCACGCAGGCTTCCCAGGCTCCTGGAATGAGCTGCTATGCTGTGGGGAAGCCCATACTCTATCCCCACCCAGACAGACTGTATGAAGAAGCCATATGCATGTGTTCTGGCCAATAGTCCAGCAGAGGTCCCTGACAATAGCCTGCACCAACCACCAGACGTGTGGCTAAAGATCTTCTAGATTCTTCCAGTCCCCAGCTGTCAAGTCATCCTTAACCTTCGAGTCTTCCCCGATGAAGCCCAGGCATCCTAGAATTGAGACAACTAATTTCCGTATTGCCCTGTCTGAATCCCTGACCTCCAGAATGACAAAATGGCTGCTTGACACCACTCAGATTGGGGGCAGTTGGTTCTACAGTAATAGTAACTAGAACAGCCATTCGATGTAGTTGAATCATCTAAATATTTAGCCCAATAACAACATTCTGGTTACCAGAGTATTCCAGTTAGATGACTGACTCTTTGGCTAAGACACTCGCAGGCCAGGGCTTCAGAGTCAGGTTGGAAGTTTATCGGCTCTCAGTAGTGAGGCTTTCCCAGCTTTGCTACACCCCAGGGTAGCACTCCCTGTAAAGTCACCACATGACGTTTTGTGGCCTGAGTTTCCCCAAGACGCTGCAATGCAGGATAGAGTTTAGGTCCTATCCGGAGCGATATGCCTAATTTCAATAGGTGGAGTCACTGTTTGTGTAACATCAGATCTTCCATTAACTGGCCTTATTGTTCCTGGGAGTCTCTGGGAATGCCTTGCATCTATTTATAAAGAGTCTTCGTGACGTCTTCCAGAGCTAAGCTTCCTTATTAATATTGGCACTGAATTATTACTCACACTATTGGCTGTCCTTCATTTCAGATCCCACTCTGGGAGAATTATACCTTTCTGTCCTGAGGATGGCAGCCTCAGGCTTGTGATCTGCCTTGGCCAATGGTATACAGACAGAAGTGGCATAGCTCTAAGATCCTCGAAGAGCCTTTGACTGGTTTCACAATGTTCTTTTTCTCCCCCTCTACCATTAGTCCTTGAAGGCCCAGGATATTATTTATTTCACAATCTTCAGTCCCCAAATAAGGAAGACATGCAGCCAACCCACTATGAACATATAATGTGAGCAAGAAATAAATCTTTGTTGTTGTAAAGGCCTGGGGTTGGGTGCATTTCTCACTGCAGCATAACTTAACCCAAATCAACTGAAACACCATCAGTGCCTCACTTCTGAGATAACAGTGATGCTAATATCAAGAGTTAGCTTTCTGGCGCTTCCAAAGCTGATATTGGCCAGTGTCAACAGGGGTCCTTTGTTCCTTGCTATCTCCCTCAAGCCAGGTCCATGTTGAGTTCCAGAAACAATAAGGAGAATACCCTTCACCTGGGCCTACATATGGCCACGTCTCGTCACCTAGGACCCAAATCACACTGTGCCTCACAGATTACAAAACCTTCGTGATATCAGTTGCCACAGCTTTGCTTCTGTCCCCTCTGCTCCAAGGAGGCAGAAATAGATTCCAAGGAGCTGTTCTGAGAAACAGACTCTCTGCCATCTTTGACAGTCTTTCAACTTTTCCCCAACATGCACTACTTCCTCATCAAAGTTCCTTTTCTCCCATGCACATCAAGCTATGCAAAATCACTCCTGTGGGCTGGTGCCCTATCACTTTATCAGATACCCCCAGACACATCTGAGTCTCAGGTTAGTTGAGACAAGACCCTAGCTCCCCTTCAAGAGCAGTCTAGAGCTCTCTTGCCACATATCCTCATGGGTGGCGCCCTGGCTTTCATTGGTAAGTTTCCCATATCAAGGAGATGGAGATGTCTCCATTATCCTTTATAAGTAGTAAAGTTCATGCCTCTTTCAGTCCATTCCACTCCTTTGTTTTCCTTCTTCTTAACATTTACCACAGGCTGACGTCATTCATCTGTTCACGCTGTGTCCTCTGCCAAAATGTGTCTGTTTGTTTCTTTCTCTGTTACTAGCAATCTAGGACAGTCCTTGGTATACAGTGTGTGTTCAATAGATATTTTTGAATAAACTAATGAAAGCCCAGTAGATTTAAAATAATATTGTTGGGTGAAGCCTTGCGTTTTCAAAGAGGAACTGTGGAGGACCATGGTTCCATGTGGAGAGAATGTTTCACTGCTTTGGAGCGACTCAGATTCTATTTGCTGTGTAGGGTCGGGGTTAGAGGGAAGATTTTGTAAGAAAAACAGGTTCAACCTAAGAGGAGGTTTGGAAATCACTGGTACAGGCCAAATCGGTCAGGTCATTGAATGGAGGCATAAACTGAATTCTTGCAAGGTGAGGACTGTTTACCAGAGTATTCAGCCAACAAATGATAGAGTCAGGCCTGGAACATAGCTCCTGTGTTAGTTTACTTTACATTGTTGGCATATAAAGATTGGGCAAGATTACTCATTAGGTGCTGCTTCTTCCATGAACTATGAGTCAGAACACTGATAGGAAACTGAGTTCAAGGACACGAGTGGCCCCTTATTAATAAGCCCTCCCTTGTGAAACCAAGGCATTAAGTTCCAAGATCTGACCCTTGACAGCTGATTTCATGCACATGTGTGTGTACTTACATGATCTCTAAGTATTGTAGATGGCGGAATCCATCCAATCATGACCACCTCTTATTAGACAGTCAGCCACTTGTGGTGTGGGTCCTTGTATCAGTGAGGGTTGCCTCTGCTACAAATAAGAACCACCCAAAAGGATATTTATTAGCTCACAAAGGGGAACTGGAAAAGGAAACTCCAGGGGCTGGCAGATTCAGCAGTTCAAGGGCATTATCAAATGCCCAGGTGCTATTTATCTCTGCTGACATTTCTCGGCAAGTTAGTCCTCATGGCCCCAAGACGACTCCCAGCTTGTAAAGAGGCCAGTGAGTAGAGGCATAAATGGGAACATCTCTTTCTTTGTGTCCGCCCCCCCTTATGAGCAAAGCACGGTTACCTAGAAACCCCACTCTGAACTCTTCTCCACGTGCACATGCTGGAACCAATTTGCATGACTCACTTCCTGGCGGTCATACTGCTGGAAGGCGGGTGAACAAAATAAAAATTCTGTTGGTGTGATGATTAGTTTTTCATGTAAACTTGGCTAATAAAAACTAATCTAGGTGTGCTATGGAGGTATTTTGTAGATGGGGCTAATACGTATATTCAGTTGCTTTAAGGAAGAAGGCTGATCCTTGATAATCTGGGTGGGCTTCATCCAATCAGTTGAAAGGCCTTCCGAACAAGAAGATTGTTCGGGGGATTTTCCTGAGAAAGAAGGGATTCTGCCTCTAGACTGCATCATTGGCTCCTGCCTGAGAGTAAACTGGTCTGCCCTAGAGATTTGAACCTATAATCCCTATAATCCCTATAGGTGGATCCCTATAATCTCATGAGCCAACTCCTTAAGCACCCTCCCTCTCTCCCTATTTCTCTCTCTAATACTGGATCTACTTAATATGCACAATATATACATATATATAATTATATGTGCATGTATCATATATGTTACATTACATATACAGTAGAGTTGACCCTTTAACAATGTGGGACTTAGGAACACCAAGTCCACACAGCTGAAAATCCACCTGTAACTTTTGACCTCCCCCCAAAACTCAACTACTAATAGCCCACTGTGGACCAGAATCATTATGTATAAAATAAACAGTAGATTGGCACATATTTTTTGTTATAGGTATTATATACTGTATTCTCACAACAAAGTAAGCTAGAGAAAAGAAAACGTTACTAAGAAAATCATAAGGAAGAGAAAATACATTACAGTCTTGTCTTGAATTTATCAAAAGAATCTGTGTATAAGTGGACCTGTGTGGTTCAAACGCCTGTTGTTTAAGGGCCGACTGTATATTTCATGTATTATATGACATTTATGAATATTATATAACATACCACATACACGTAGAATATATATAGTCTACTGATTCTGTTCCCTCTTTTAGAACCCTGACTGATACAGTCAGCTAGGAATGGCTATTACGTAGATCATCAACATCCTTTTTTCTAAAAAAACAAAAGGTGAGATTTTCAGGAACACACCACTGATTCAGTCACTTATTTAACAAGCACTACGAGCACTCACTTTTACGCTTATTCACAGATATTTTGAGTACTTTCTAGGTACTTGAGAGATATTACTGAACAAAATGGATAAAAAAATCCTGCCCTATTCTAAATTGACATCCTCTGATATATGCTTTCATGTCATCACAAAATTTTCCTTTATAGCACTTATCAAATACATTTATAAAGTATTTCCTTTTTTTTCTTTTTTAAAAAATTCTTTATTTAAATTCAATTAAGTTAACATATACTGTATTATTTAGTTTCAGGGGTAGAATTTAGTGATTCATCAGTTGCATACAATACCCAGTGCTCATTACATCCCACGCCCTCCTTAATGTCCATCACCCAGTTACCCCATCCCCCCACCCACTGCCCTTCCAAGCAACCTTATTTGTTTCCTAGAGTTCTGTGTCTCTTATGGTTTGCCTCTCTATTTTCATTTTATTTTATTTTTCCTTCCCTTCCCCTATATTCATCTGTTTTGTTTCTTACATTCCACATATGAGTGAAATTATATGGTATTTGTCTTTCTCTGACTGACATATTTCACTTAGCATAATACCCTCTGGTTCCATCCATGTCATTGCAAACGGCAAGATTCCATTCTTTTTGATAGCTGAGTAATATTCCACTGTATATATATACCATAGCTGCTGCTGTTTTTTTTGTTTTTTTTTTATTAAAGAAAATAAATGTATGGCTCTATCACTAGACCATAAGCTTTGTTTTGAAAAAAAGCAAGATTTAAGAGGCATCAGGAAAATTAAACACCAGAGTAGAAGTGATAGACTCCTAGTGCTCACACACCCTTGTCTCTCCTCTTTTTCCTGAACACATGGGAGGATGGTACTTCCTAATCCCCTTTAAGTAGGGGGGGGGGGCTTTTGACTAGTTCCATCCTATGTTCATCAGATGGAAGGAACCTAGATCAATGAGTCACTTCATGGACAGCAGCCTGGCTTCGAAAGTTGTCCAACCTGATATAGGACTTGCCTGAATGAGAAGTAAACTTTCCTTGTGTTATGGAACTGAGGTTCTGGGGTTTGTGTGTTACGGCAGCATAGCATAACCCATCCTATCATGTTAGAGTTACAGCTCCAGACCAGAGGCCAATAGGGCCCATCTTGTTCTCATTCACCTTATGTATCCCCACTGCCTGGCTTATTACCTGGAACAAAGTAAATGCTCAGTAAGTACTTCAAAAATTAACATTGTTGAACCCCATCCATGAAAAGATACATAGGATAATTTACAACTTAATGGGTAAGTGATCCTGTAAGTGAGCTTGATTTAAAAAACAAAATCAAACAAACCTTTTTTGACTCTCCTGTCAACCTAAATAAATTCCATGGATGAAGACGATATAATTCATGTAGACGTGATTCATCAGTCAGCAACCTGTTGTCCTTGTCATTCAAATCCACATGAATAAAAGCCTAACTTCCTCCAAGTGTAAGACAATGCTTGGGGCCCCCTAAGCCATTTTAAATTGTTCTGTAAAGTGTAGGTTTCTTATAATTTAGTTATAAGACAAGAAAAACACAAAAACTCAATAGAAGAGGTCTACCGCAGTTCATGGAACCATCCTAAGGCCATCTGCTGCTATGGAAGGACAACAGCCCAAGCCAGATGCCGAAGAAGGGAGAAGCCTATGCTGGATGGAATTTAGATCAGAAAAGAAATGAAAGAGCCATATTATAGATAGAGGGGCTAGCATGAGAAAAACTTAGAGAGACAAGACAATTGTGCGAGGATAGCAGGAGGGACAACCCAGGGATGATAGTTTGGCTGGACTGAACCAAGTATCAGTTCAATCTCTTTGTCAGAGAGAACCTGGAGATGAGACCACGGAGGAGTGTCGGTGCATGGGGTCCCTGAGAAGCTGACTCTGAGGCAGAGACTCATGTTCAGGAAGTTTATTGGGGGGCGTCCAGACCACAGATCTCCCACCATTCATTCCACAGCTTTTTACGGAGCCCCTACTATATGCTGGGTATTTGCTAGGTGGTGAGTATACAGACGCGACCATGGACCTCCAAGTTTGGGAAGATAAATACATACACAGGCCATCGCAACATGCAAGGTGTTTTAAAGAAGCATCTCCTGCTAATAATAATAACAGTAATAGCAATAATGGCACAGTGGAATGAGGGCTCATTCTCTGCTGGGCACTCTTTCTAGGTTCCACATGTCTTACTTTACTTGATCCTTTACAACAAACCTGTGAGGCATGTACTAATCTCATTCCTGTTTTACAGGTCAGAAAAAAAAAAAAATGAGTCTCAGAGAATAAGACGGTCTGCCCTACTTAAAAAGCTAGAAAGCCTAGGCTGGGATTCACAACACAACTTCTGTATTTAAAGTCCTTGCTGCAAACAGCTACATAGCACTGCCCCATACTGCGTGCCTCGTACAGACCCGGAGGCAGGGCGAGTGCCCTCAGCAAAGGATGGTCGACTGAAGAAGGAATTGTTACGGTAATGTCCCTACAGGAAATGTGGGAGGCCGGTAAGGGGGCAGGCACTACTGAAGCAGGCCAGGCCGGCGCCTCTCAAAATGTGGTCTCCCGACCAGCTGGGAAGGGATTGCCTGGGAAATTGTTAGAAAAGCAAAACCTCAGCTTCCCCATCCAGATCCCTTGTAGCAGAGAGTCTGAGGATGAAGCTCAAGAATCTGCCTTTTTAAAAAATATTTTATTTATTTATTTGAGAGAGAGAGCACACGAGCAGGGGTAGAGGGAGAGGGAGAAGCAGACTCCCCTGCTGAGCAGGGAGCCTGATGTGGGGCTTGATCCCAGGACCCTGAGATCATGACCTGAGCCACAGACAGATGCTTAACCAACTGAGCCACCCAGGCACCCTCAAGAATCTGCATTTTAACAAGCGTTTCCGGATGATTTGGACACACAACAACGTTTTGAGAACACTTCCTCTAAGACCTTGTTTCTCAAAGTGTGGTGGGTGGGCCCGAGGCATCCTTGTTATCTGGGAGCAAATGAGGAACCTGGATCCCCTCCCTGATGGATCTACAGAATGAGAACCACCCTTTTAACAACATCCCCAGAGGATTCAGTGGCAAGTGAAAGTTTGAGAATCACTGGTCCAGACCACTGGTTTTCAAACTTAGCTGCTCCACCAGCTGGAGAGTTCTAAAACTGGCCATGGCCTGGGTTCTACCTCCAGGGACTCTAGCTTAGTTGGAATGGATCATGGCTTGGACATCGGACTTCTTTATATTTCCCAGATGATGCCCATGTGCAGGGAAATTTGAGAACCAAGGGTCTCCAGGACTCTAAGAAGGCTTCCCAGAGAGGCAGCATCTAAACTCAGCCCCGGGCTCCCAAGGTGGGGTGCTTCCCGGAGAGGAACAGAGAAAGCCGGAGTGTTTTTGGTTCAGCGGCCGCCACTGTGGTTACCTGTCTTCAGTCAAAGAGGGAGGCCTCCTGAATCAAGGGCTGTCAATCCACTCCCTGTCAACAGCCTCAAATTCACTAAAACACTCAAGGCCCGGGTTCAGAGGCAGGGCAGAATGAGGGAGAGGTTTTATTGCAGAAAGCCTGCATTCTCCGCGCTTGTGCATTAATTAATTTCAAAGTAGGCCAAGTGATGAGGGAGATTTGGGGCAGCAGCATGGGTAATAAAAAGACCTTCAAAAAGTCCCTCCTTGCCTCTTGGAATGCCTCCCACCAGGACCTACCCCATCACCACGGGAGAGGGAGGCCAGCCTGTGAGCATCCTGAGCCCGCTGAGGCTGGCCGGGGATGCCGCTAGGAAGAAGGCAAACCATCCCCTCTAATGTTTGGAAAAAAAGAGATGGGGGTCGGGCCAGATTTGGTGGGGCAGGGGAGTTGGGGGGGGTGCCCAAGAGGGCAAAGGTGAGAAGGACACGGAGGCAGTCTTTTTTAAGAAAGAAGGATCTAGAGTCTTCAGAGTTGGCCTTCTGGTCTCCAACTCGGGGACTGTTTCCGTTCCATCCACTTCCCCACCTCCTCCCCCTATCATCTATGACTAATGATTCTGACCCTTCCCCAACCCGATCTGCAATATCTCAGGCCTCTGTCATAGTCGGCTTCCGGCCATCCGCAGGTCAGATGGCTCCGAGCACGGGAGGACCAGCCTTGCAAAAGCCAAATGGCAGTGGAACTGGGCCAAAGGCAGGTCCCCCAAAAAAGGAGGGCTCCTTTTTTTTTTTTTTTTTTGCTGCCTTTCCTTCCTTTCCCTTCCCCCTATCTTATTACAATTAATTAACTTAATTGAAGATTCTTCTGTCGCTCTTTGGGGTCTCTAGTCCAGGCACTAGCCCAGGGGGCCCTCTGAGGCAATGACAAAGTGACAACGTAGGTTCTTACTTACATTACCCGAATGAGCTCATCACGTGACGACTCCGAGAGAGAGAGAGAGAGAGAGAGAGAGAGAGAGAGAGAGAGGAGAGAGAGAGAGAGAGAGAGAGAGAGAGACCCCTACGGCACATTTTCGCAGAATAAATATGGTGCCATCAGCCCAGATGCTCCTTGAATTCCTCTCAGGGAATGGCCTTTGGGAATGTCTACAGGGGCATTTCAAAGTGAAGCGGCAGAAGCATTATTATTATGCTATTCGTTCATTTTTCTTTTATAAAAAAAATCATGCTTGCGTCTCAGTCTTTTGGCCCCAAATCAGTGTAACCAAGTGAATCACCCATTTTATGCCTAATGATTATCCCTGAGTAATATTCGACTCTTTGCCCAAGTTAAAACTACCCTCAAGTTTGCAGACCTGGCCATCGATAAAGAAACTGTTAAAAAAAAAAAAAAAAGCAAGCAAGAATCTGAAGATGATACTCTCTTGCCACCCCCGCCTTGGCCCCAAAAAGAACTTCTAAAAATACTCTAAATAAAGACAGAATCTTCAGGAGAAGTGTCCAGCCTCTGGAAGAGACCTTTTGGCAGGGCAACACTGACTTGAGGGGATGCTCTCTAAAATCACAAACTGAAAAAAGCGTGAATGGTTTTTAGTCACGATTAATGAACTCAGTCCCACTTCCCTTTTTATCGGCTAATAGTATCTGGGGCAATCCCAGCTCCTAGCAACTCAAATTTTCCAGGCACCTCTCCTCCCCGGGGTAAGCAACAAAAGGAATAAGCACATACTTGACTCAATATTATAGGATATGGTTTTCTCCTCTGTTTTATTTTTCCTCGTTGACTCTTCTCTCCTACCTTGAAAGGAAAGACAATTTTAATGCCAAGTGAAATCAATTCGACAAGTATTTTCTGCATGCAAGGCCCTGTTTCACATGGTGTGTGGGAATCCCTGGCCATGTGAGACGTGCTTTCTCATTCATATCCTCCAGCGTGCCTGTTAGGGAGAAAAGGATTTAGGCTGTCCAGGAACCTGTGTTGAGAAGGATTCTGAGGTCCAGATTCAGTGGAAAAGTACACGTATGGCTTCTTTCTCTTTACACTTAATGCACATTCAAATATTTTGAATGAATAACTGAAAAAAGAAAAGAGTTGAGTGAATGCATCCATGCGCGATGAGACCCACCACTTGGGCAAGAGGAAATGAATCACATTATGTCCATGCATTCAAGCGAACTTTTAGGGTAATATCCATCCCAGATGGTTGCCAGAACACACTCCCTGCCTATTTCCACCCGGTGTTGAGAGTCACAGTGTAGGTGGGATCCCCACTGAAATCGTTTATTTCTGCTGAAAGAGATTGGCTACACATGAAAGTCAAGGAAAGACAGAAGAATTGCTCCACACTGAAGGACAATGAAAGACACATGAAGAAAAGTAACCAGTGACTCTAAACTGGATCCCCTGGCTATGAACACATCACTGTATGGAACTTGAACGGGACCTGAGAACTATCTGGTAACAATTTACCAGTGTTAGTTTCCCGATATTGATGGTTATATTGGCCATTGCCTTTGATTTCAGGAAATAAACATTAAGTAGTCAGGGCTAAAAAAAAAAATTTACCTTGTCCACAAATATAAATGTGTATCTTTCCCTCTTGTCCCGATGATGAAGACAGGATTTACCTCCAGCAAAATATACTCAGAGTTTCCTAATAAACACTGGCCAAAAAAAAAAAAAAAGAAAAGAAAATAGTACACACAGATATGTAGGAGAACTGAATGACTGTATTTAGGTCCAGCTTGAAGTTCTTTGTGGTCTGTGCTAAAAAGAAATTTTCCAGCTCCCATGAAAAATGCTCCAAAAGGAGAGTGTACTTTCTAGATGCCCATCAAACAGCAAAAGAATGGATTTAGAGTCTTACGAGGTCTTAGGTCTTAGACTATTATGAGTTGCCACATCCTGGGGCAGTCAGAGAAATTTCATGGCTTTTACCCCTAGAAGAGCAAGAATTCCAAGCATGTTTCTAAAATAGTATCTGACCATGGGATACACCTGTCAAAGTTCCTGATTCTTTGAAAGATGTACTTTAAAAAAAAAAATACCCCAATGGAAGAAATGTTCTCAACTCTGAGTTCTCAGGGTCAGGTTTGTGTAAGAAGGTTTTGGGGGTACAAATAACTGAACAGATGCCGGAAAACCTTAGACTTTCATTTGAGTAGAAGAGAGGGATTTATTAGACCGCGAGATTAAAATTCCTGTATTTAAGACATATTTCACAAACACTTAATGGGGTTTTCCCACCCGTTAAGAGCAAACCAAGGGCACAATGTTCCATTTTAATAGGGGCAGTAACTTCATTTCATTTACAGACTAAGCTGACAGAAAAAAAAAAATATACATATATGGGTAGTTCTCGCCAGAGAAAACACAACTTAATACAAGTGTTCAGGCAACATATTAGAAATAAAGGTCTGTCTGTAGCCTTGGCAATTTCTGTTCCTTTTTCTATTTCTGGGAGGGGGTGATGATGTGGAAGAAAAAAATCCTGTGGTTGGTATCCAATGAAGTTAACACTTCTGGGGCAGGACCTCTATTACATGCAAACATCATGAATTATAATTAGAGAACAGCCTATTTACACATGAAAGTACAAAGGGTCAAACAGAAAACTCTGCCAAGAATCTCGGCGTTTGGCCAGGAACTATTGGCGATTGGCATAAAGCAATGGTCTAGGAATAGGGCAGAGCCAGGAAGAACACTGAGGTCTGGTTTTAAATCCACGTGAGCAAACACACATCAAGAGATGCATCATAAAAATCCATGAAGATTTATCATTTTGATAGAGAGGCCTCAGCAGAGGGCCACATCTATTTCATAGAATTCAGCACACTCTTACGGCCGGTGCGAGTATAAAGTGAGTCAAACACTTTCTCGGGGAAATTTGGAAAAATCTGTATTAAAACATTTAACAATCTAAGTACCCATGTGTAGTAGTACATCCTAAAGAAAGAACTAAAAAATATTCCAAAACAATACCTATTTAAGTGCAAAGATGTGTATCGCAGAGCTGTCCAATGAGTGTAAAATATTGATCTAAATGTTCATTGATAGGAAATTGGGTAAATCAATTACAGCAAACCCATAAATGGGACACCATAGAGCCTCTGAGGAGGATGACATATATTTATATGTATTGACTTGGAAAGATGTTCCCAATATATTAAATTAAAATGGCACGATATTAAGAAATGCACAGTATGATTTTATTTATTGTTAAGAAAAAAAATGAAGGTAGGTGTATGTGTGTATCTAAAAAATCAGACGAATACGGGACTACCAAAAACAGTTATTCTTGGTGGGTAGAATTACCAGAAAATGTCCAGTTGCCATAAATGTCACATTTCTATATTGTTTGGATATGTAAACAAATATAGATCACATTTTTATTTAAATTCAATTAATTAACATATAGTGTATTATTAGTCAGAGGTAGATTTCAGTGATTCGTCAGTCGTATATAACAGTGCTCATTACATCACGTGCCCTCCTTAATGTCCATCACCCAGTTACCCCACCCCCCTCCCCTTAATCTTAATGGTTTGTCTCCCTCTCTGACTTCATCTTGTTTTATTTTCCCCTCCCTTCCCCTACGCTCCTCTGTTTTGTATGATGTGGATGGAACTAGAGGGTATCATGCTAAGCAAAATAAGTCAATCAGAGAAGGACAATTATCATATGATTTCCCATTTGTTATTAGAAAAGGCTATCAAAGTATTTCCAGTAAAAGAAAAGATGGTGGGGATGCCTGAGTGGCTCATTTGGTTAAGCATCTGCTTTCCGCTCAGGTCATGATCCCAGAGTCCTAGGATCAAGTCTCACATCGGGCTCCCTGCTCAGCGGGGAGTCTGCTTCTCCCCCTGCTTGTCCTCGCTCTCTCTCTGACAAATAAATAAATAAAATCTTTTAAAAATGAAAAGAAAAGAAAGGAAGGTATATTCCAGAGAGTGGGTCTCTTCCCTAGAGGAAAATTGGATGTTGAATTCGGGACACAGTTGCTTCTTAACACGGTTCTGCCATTTGCCAGCTGATGACTCTGGGGAAGTCGCTGAGCATCTCTGTGGCTAGCCTCCGCTGTTATGTAAGGACCTTCCTTTCTTCCTAGGCTGATGATGAGCATGAGGTGAGGTAATGTTTGTACAAGGCCCGGCCTAATGCTTGGCTCACAGAGGTGTTCCGTTAAAGAAAACGGGTGCCTTGTCTATGGAACAGGTACAAAGAACATCCACACTTCAGCCACGAATGGCCGTGATCTAGGGGAGGCAGACGGATGCCTACTGGTATCCCTCCTGCTGCATGGCACTGTCTGGATGAAAAGCACCCCAGACGATGTGTTATCTCTACCTAAAGCACTTGCCCTCCAGCTGGGAGACAAGTAACTGATTAGTAACACGGCTAGAGCACCTACCATGTGCTGGGCACTGGTCAGGCTCTTGAATGTGTTAAGTCATGGAATCATTAAAATCACTGCTGATGGTAGACTAATCTTATGATTTCCATTTTGCAGGTCAAGAAATCAAGATACACCTAAGGTATGTGACTGGGATCAGGCCACTTAGATGCTTAGGAATGAAGCCAAAACTAGAAATCAGAACCACCCAGGCACACCGGTGTCAAGTAATTTAGGGTGAGGTCAAGCTAGAGAGTGGAGTTCAGAGAAAAGGGGGTGCTTTTGTGGCAAAGAGTCAGCCACTGAAACCTTAGGAAAGACCAGATGCTCAGGATGTTGTTGGAATGTGGACCACTGCACTCTGCCTCAGAGCTTCTGATTCAGTAGGTCCAAGGTGGGGCCTGAGCATCTGCATTTCTAACACGCTCCTAGGTGATGCTGATGATCCCAGGACCCCACCTGGAGCCACGAGGCCCTTGGGGAGCGAGGACAAGGCACGCCAGAAACAGAGCAGCATCTAAATATGCAGCCCCCTCCTTATTTTCCATTTAAGAAAATGTCGTATCACAGAGCATTTTAAAAGAAGTGTTGTTAAAAACGCTTGCTTACAGATACAACCCTACTGCCCTCTGATCTCCACCTCTGAGTGACTCGGCATTCAAGAAGTGTCCTTCAAGGGCTGATGGATGAAATGAAAAGGAATTTCATTCTTTATCCGAGTCTTTCAAAGGACATCACTGAGGCCCCAACTCAGCGCCTGCCTGACCTTCCCGTAGACCCTGTCCCCTCCTCTGACTGTCCTCCTCACTGTACCCATGCAGGGACCTCTCTCCTCCAGACCCTCCCCCAAACCTCTCTCTTCAGCCCTTGGGGAGGCACACATCCTGCTGCCTTCCGATTTCCCTCCCCAATTCTGTATCCATAAAACTCAAAGGACCAGGGCAGCAAGAGAAACACCACCGAAGTCTCAATCCTCATGATTTTGACTGTTATTACTGCCGAAAAGACTGCTCCTAATGAACCCAGGACATACATGCTTCCTGTTTTTGTCAGTTGATTTTGTCAGATAATCCTACCCTGGTCATTTATTTCTGCAAGACCTACTGTAAGACTTTTTTCTTTTTTTTTAAAGATTTTATTTATTTGACAGAGAGAGAGACAGCGAGAGAGGGAACACAAGCAGGGGGAGTGGGAGAGGGAGAAGCAGGCTTCCAGCCGAGCAGGGAGCCCGATTCGGGGCTCGATCCCAGGACCCTGGGACCATGACCTGAGCTGAAGGCAGACACTTAACAACTGAGCCACCCAGGCGCCCCCTAAGACTTTTTCTTTTGGTTGCTGTAGTCTTTCGAGACTGGGACAGGGAGGCACTCTACCAAATTCCAGAATAAAAGAATTAACAAGTTTCTGTAGCAGTGTAAATGATGCCACTTAAAGAGAATTAAAAAAAAAAAAAAGATGAAAGAGAATTTTTAAACGCAACTTGTAATTCCAATTCATTAAAATAAATGTAGTCTGAGATTTACTATCATGTTGAAAAATGTGAACGCTGCCGCCATGTTGTGACTAATCAAATCTTCTCAAATAATAACATTCTGGAAGGGGGAAGGTAGCGCCAATCTTCTCATTAACTTTTTTGAGAGGTCCAGAAAGTAGGTTCATAGTCTCCCTCTCTGTTCCCAAGGAATGCTTTTACTGCTTTCAACTATCAATGGGAAAATGACCCCCTTACTTAAGCTCTTCCATGCTCTTTAGCCAGAGTGACCTTTCTTTAATATGTTATACATTGGAGTTTGGATATAAGACTTCCCTTGAGAAAAGAGTTCTGCTGCTAAAAACAGACTGAAGACCACTGACAGAGGTCATTTCAATTGTAAAAACAGTTGTTTCTCTTTGCAGGACTCAATAAAACTATTTTCAATTTTAATGAAAAAGCTAGGCCATAAACATTTCTATTTTTCCTGAATTATCTCCCGTAAAGTTTTTTTAAAAAATGATCACTGTTGCTGCACTACACCATGGTTTTGTATCTTTGGGGTTTATAGGAAAATAAGAACCTCTCTCACCGGCCCCACATCCATGTCAGCACCCCTGACAAATCCCGTTGGGGCCCCAAGGATGATCTTATTGCCGAAAAGATTGCTCCTTCCTAGGAGCTGCCTGTCTGTCTTCCCCAATGTCTATTTCAAAGCTGATAGACAAAGCCCAGGTTTCCATATTCCTCTGAATATACCGTGACATAAACACCGTGAACGAATTCAGGTAAATCGGTGGCTCTCCATCCTCATTGTACATCCGAAGCTCTCGGGAACTTCTAAAAAAATTTAGCTTCCCAGCACTCAGGCCAGATCTACCACGTCAGAAGCTCCTGGGGTGAGTTCTGGGCATATTTAAGGAATAGCAGCCGCATGAACACAGCTTTGTTGCCCTTTATCCTGAAATCGGACCACAGTCAATATCACAGAGTGATGTGGGCTTCCCCAGGGTCTGAAAACTAAAGGCTGCTCATCATCCATTTAGACCCCAACCAGGAGGCATGTTGGGAGGGCCCAGGACCCTTCTCCCCAGGAGCCTCATCTGAACTGGGCAGCATATATCATAAAGTGAAGAAGCCAAGATGATCCTCTGTAGACAACATTGACCCTGAAGGGACCTATGCATGAAGGGGGAGCACCTTCCCAGTAGCTCCCGGGCAATATTCCCAGATGTGCTCCTCCTCTGCAATGCCCGCTAGAAAATGCATTTCTGTGGTCGAGTTCGGGACATGCTACCACATGCACTCGGGTTCCGAGAAGTCCTGCGATAAAGAAATCTGTTCCCTCCACATTCTCCACTTCTCCTCCCATATTCCAGACTGCAACCCTTTTCCTAGCAACATCCCTCTCAACATCAGAGGAATTTGGCAGATGCTGATCCAGACTGTGACCTGCTGGACATAGAGTCCAATGTCCCCTGCTCTCTGTACCCCTTAAAGTATCCAGAGAGGGAGAGGAGTCCAAGCTGAGTGCAGGGACAGTAAAGATGTGGGTTGGCAGAAGGGATTTGGAAGTGTGATAGTAATCAGAGAACTTGAACGTGATTGCTTATATTGC
The DNA here is from genome assembly GCF_037043125.1 of Eumetopias jubatus. Classification (NCBI taxonomy): domain Eukaryota; kingdom Metazoa; phylum Chordata; class Mammalia; order Carnivora; family Otariidae; genus Eumetopias; species Eumetopias jubatus. Next base: position 81,732,105 of record NW_028274822.1, on the reverse strand, counting down.
TCCCGAAAGCATCTCAGCCAGGCTGGTGGTCCAACGTCCTAATTAGCTAATGGGTACAGGAGGGTTTTACTTAGAAAGGAGGCTTATTGGATCAGCATTCAAAGACTCTCGAGTTTTGGTTTTTTTGTTTGCTTTTTCTAACTTACCACTTTCCTCGAAGACTGTGATTCTCAAACTTCAGGGTGCATGAAATCCCCTGGAGGGTTTATGACAACCCAGATTGCTGCCGCCCCTCCCCAAGTGTCTGATGCAGCAGGTCTGGGGTGTGATCTGAGAACCAGCATTTCCAGCGAGTTCCCAGGTGATGCTGCTGCTGCTGCTGCTGGTCTGGGGACCACACACTGAGAAGCACTGTTCTCGAAGGTGGAGAAGGACACCAGAAGACAAGGCAAGGATGGGCCTGCTGGAGGGACAGGGGGCAGAAGAGAAAGAAGGGAGAAGATGTAAATGAGAAGAGAGGGAGGAAGGATGGGGAGAATGAGAGGTGAGCAGGGGAGAGGGGAAAGAGACTGAGGGCGCAGAGCTAGGGAAAGGGAGGTTCGCAGGAAGGGAGACGAGCAAAAAACAGAGGAAGAGAGGGAGAGAGACACACACATGGGGCTGTTTGAAAAAATGCATAACGCTTGCCAAGGTGTCAGAGCTGGAATCTGGGCAAAGGACCAGTGGCGGCTGAGCATCGGGTGTTTGTGGGACTACCTGCTGTACGTACAGCTAGACTTGGCCATCCATACCTTCGTGGATAAACCTGGGTTGCCAGTTTCCCAGTCTCAGCTTGGTGACGCCGGCTGATCTTGAAGCAAACCTGGCTCCAGCTAGAGGGGAAAGCCATGAGAAAGGAGGACAGAGTTCTCCAGGGGCCTCCTCTCCCCCTCCCGTGTTCTTGTTGGATCCTAGATCTCCTTCCCAATTCTCCCTCTGACCCAGAAGCACTGCCAACTCAAGCTGGAACTGACTCTCGTGCTCCACGCTCCCTGCTGCTGGCCTGAACACGTCCTCCAGCTGTCCCGGGCCCAAGACTTCTCAGGGTTCCACATTGAGGCCAGGCTGGTCCCCATTCCCCCCCCCACCCCCGATCAGGCAAACACATGGGACCTGGAAGATCAGAGGAGCACCCACCAGGGGCTGCCGGTGAAATTCGCATGTTATTCCCGGGGCCACCTTCCCAGCAAGGAAAGGTGCATCACCAGAACCAGGGGCCACCTCCATGTGAGGAAATCCAAGTGGGTGGAGAGGTCCCAGGGCTTGGCTCTGTCACCTCGTTCAAAAAAGGCACACAAGGGCCCCTGGAGATGGGACCGTGTTGTAGCGACAGTGGGGTAAACAGGCTCAGGAATTGCGGGCTCAGCCTGCGAAGCCAGCAGGCATGGCGGTGCCTCTCCCCCCCTGGAGGTGCGAGAAATCCTCGCTATAAATCAAGGAAATTAAATAGAGTGCAGGGCTTAGGGGCATTGCTCAAACCCCTAATCCGGATCCCAGGGTTGCTGAAAAGGCCGCCACACCCAGCAGTTCAGAAAGAGGAAAACTGTTTCACAGGCTTTGCTCTCCCAGGAGCCCAGTAGGGAAACAGAGCTGCCCCACAGTCCCAACGTAGACGAGTGTCAGAGTTGGAAAGGAGCTCAGAGAGCCTTCCCCCTTGCTGCCTCCTTCTTACAGGCAGAGAAACAGAGGCCAGATGAAGAGAAGGAACTTGTATGAAGGCATATAGGGATCAGTTATTAACGGAACCCACAGGCAAATACAATTTCAACTTCAGGGGGGTGACCGGCAACAGTGTCAGGGAACTGTTCCCAAGTGGTTTGCTTTTAGCATCATGAGACCCTGCGAACGATACATGGTGGCAAAGGAAAGTTCCCACAAGTGGCAGGATGCATCTTGAAAACATGTAGGCAATCAACAAGTGCACTTCCTTTTACAGCATCAAGTTCCACAAATGCGAGCGTCAGTTTCTTAAGGTGCAAAACCTTAAGAAGAAGCGGGCAAGCGAAGTGGAGAGAAGGAAAACCCTGCCACACAGTGACAAGAAGCACGGCTTTAGAGTTTTGATCAGTTACACTGCATCTGACAGCGACCGAGCCCTTGACTTGTCAACTCCCCTAATCCTTACAAATGCCCAGAGGAAGTGTTTTGGTTGCAGCCATTTTTCAGATAAGGAGAGCGAGGCTCAGAGAAGTTAAGACAATTGTTCGAGATGGAAATCTGGCTTTTCTGTGTTTTTCACTTAATTCTCCAGTATGAGTCATTTTTAGAGGCAGGAATGATTCTTCTATGATCTCACTTGTCATGGCTGCTTACAGTTCCACTGTAGCAAGGGCACCAAATCTTCTGTAGCAAGTGCACCTGTAGCAAGTGTAGCTACAGTGGTTGTGGCTCACCCCTACAGCAGAGGTCTATAAGTTTTCTGTTAAACAGCCAAAGAGTCAATACCCTCTACATTGCTGACCCTGTGATGGTGCACTAACTAGTCAACTCTACCTCTGTAGCCCAGGAAAGTAGCAGCAAGCAAGGCATAAGCCAACGGGCGTGGCTGTGTTTCAATAAAGCTTTATTTATAAAAACAGGAGATGAGCTGGCTTTGGCCCGCAGGCTGCAGTTTGCTGACCCGAGCCCCACAGTGTTGCCAGCACCTTGCTATAAATGCTTACTGATAACAGTCACTGTTGTTATATATCAAAAGGGCTGTTAACAAGATCTGGTGGTAGGTCTGTGAACCAACTCACCAGGCACAGACAGTAAATCCAGGACAGCAGTGATTCTCAAAACTTTACTGTGTATGAGAATCCATGGAGCTTATTAAAAATGCAGAAGTGGGGGTGCCTGGGTGGCTCAGTTGGTGAAGCGTCTGCCTTTGGCTCAGGTCATGATCCCAGGGCTGTGGGATCGAATCCCCTGTTGGGCTCCTTGCTCAGTGGGGAGTCTGCTTCTCTGCCCCTCCTCTGGCTTGTGCTCTCTCTCTCTCATGCTCTCTCTCAAATAAACAGATTTTTTTTAAAAAAATTGCAGAAGCGGGACCCCACACTAGAGAATCTCACTCAGACAGTTCTGAGTTAGGGCCCGAGAATCTGCAATTTTAATGAGCGCTTTCAGGTATTCCCTAATGAACATGCTGGGGATGTGGTTAGAAAAGCACAGTTGGGTGAGGAAGGAAGAAGCTGCAGGGAGGCTGACAGCCATCTTGTCGGAGGAGAGCAGCCAGGGGTGCCACCAGCACGACAGCCCTTGGAGCCATGTGAGGATACCCCCGGAAGGGACAGTGACCAGATAAGCAAGAAGGAGTGGTAAGGACAACAGACCTCATTAGAAGATCACCTACAACCCAACAACTCTTACGTCCCTGTTCTCCATATTCAAATGGCAACAGAGGGGGCAGAGCTTGCCTATAGATGCTTAGCTTGGTGGCATCCGTTTGTAATCTTGCCATACAATCACAGAACCTGGACAAAGACCTGAGGATTTGAGAGACTGGAAAACCGAGACATGGAGGAAGAACCAGGCTCGGGTTGGAGGAGAGTCTTCCCAGGGGGTTTGAAGTTCAAATAGGTCCATAAGGGGAAATGCAGGGCTGCCCAAAGAGCTCTTGATTCTGGTGACTGGCTGCTTTTCCAAGAGCCTCTAGGGGCAGGTCCTAGGATTTCCAGTTCCATGCAAGGGAGTAATGGTTCACAGAATTAAGGTCCCATGACTCACTCTATCGTGCACACCTGCACCAGAATTCCGGCTCCTGACCCCTGGCTTTCCTGCTATAGTTGGACAAAAAGAACCCAGCTACCTCCTATCCCAGGGAGTGGCCAACCTTCAGTCCACAGGCGGCATCAGTGAATGTTTGCTGCATTCTCTTGGTGCCTAAATAATTTTCTTTTCTCTCTTACAGTTATTTTAGCACAGAAAGTAATAAAAGCATATACATTTGACCCTTGAACAACACAGGGGTCAGGGACACTGACACATCAAGCAGTTGAAGATTTGCATGTAACTTTTGCCTCCCCCAAAACGTAATTATTGGCAGCCTGCCTTTGATCAGAAGACTTACTGATAACATACACAGTCGATTAACGTATATTTTGTGTTACATGTATTACACGCTGTATTCTTACAATCAAGTAAGCTTAAGAAAATCATAAGGAAGGGAATACACGTATAGTACAGTCCTGTATCTATTAAAAAGAAATCCATGTAGAAGTGGACACGCACAGTTCAAACCCATGTGGTTCAAAGGTCAACTGGATCTGCGGTCAGTCTACCACTCGTGGACACCTGCTGTACTCAACAGGCTGCATTCATTGGAAATAATATTCACGGCATCCCTGTGGTACCCATGGAATAATTTGTGTGTATTTCACAGATGCTCCACATCTGTAAAATGCTATACCCATTTTAGAGATGTGGAAACAAAGGCTCAAGAAGGGGAGTGATTTTTTCCCCCCAAATTGTAGAGTTCGTAAGTAGAAGAGGTAGGATTTGATGTTTAACCACCATGCCACAACCCTCTCTAGCTCCAAAACGCTCTCTTATGTAAGGTCTGCTTTGCTCCTCAGAGCAATCTGTGGTTTGTTTTGGTAAGATGGTCGTTCTCAAAATGTGGCAAATTAAAACAAATAAATTAATAAATTAATAAATTAATTAAAAAAATGTAAAAAGTGTGGCTCATAGCCCAGCGGCTTCAGCAACCCTGAACCTGTTAGAAATGCACATTCTCAGGCTCTCCCTGAATCTGATGACTCAGAAATCTGCGAGGAGGAAGATCTGTGTCCTAACAAGCTCTCCGGGCAGTTTCAATGGACACTCAAGTTTCAGAACTAGCACATAAGGAATCTTATTCTCTGATTATAAATGAGGGAACAAAGGAACAGAGAGGTTCGGCAGCTTGTGCAAGGATGCACAGAAAGCGGTTGGAGGGCTGGGCCTATCTCTGGGGCTGGAGCCCCCAGATCTGCATTTTAACGAACTCCCAGGTGACTCCAGAGTTTGAGAACTTCCCTCAGAGAATCACATAGCTCTTGCCTCTTCCCACGCCCCTAGACAGGGTACCAGAAACCTGAGCAGAACTCAGGTGCCCTGCCTTATACCTCTCAGTTGTTAAGCTGTTTAATTTTTTAAAAAATCTCAAGTCAACCACAAATATGTTTATTGTAAGACTTCAAATACTACAGAACTTTATAGATTTTTTTAAAAATGAAAGCTGTTTCTCTTCTGACCCTGCCCCAAATCCGGACCACCCCCAATTACCGTTAACAGTTTGGTGTGTAACTTTGCAGACATTTAAAATTCTTATTGAAATACATATATGCACACATACACTCAGATGATAATTCAAACCAGAAATGGGACTATATTATTATTACACTCTGGCATGACCCACTTAATGGGCTATACTATACATCTCTGTGTGTGGTGTGTTTTTCAGGACACAGAAATATAGCTCATTCTTGCTAATGGTTATAGAGTATTCTGCTTCCGAAAATATCTTGACTGACTTAATTAGTTGCCAATGGATAGAGATTTTTGTAGCCTCTTATTTTTCACTACTACAAACAGTAATAAAATCCTTATAGGTATACTTTTTGGAACACGTGCCTGTCTAAAAGGTTGACCACCTTGAATGGGAAATACTGGGATCCTTGCCTTCGGTGCTCTCGACTGTTCTACTCTATCCCTCTCCGGCCAGTCTTTTCTATGCCTCATGGGCAGATTTGGCACAGAATGACTGCTACTCACTACTGTTGTTGGTTTTGCTTTTTACTGGCTTCTGGGGGGGAATGGAAGGGTTGAAAAAGGAAAAAAAAAAGTTTTTCTTTCTTTCCTTCTTTCTTCATTTCCCAAGGTGGAAAGATTATCCTGAATGCCAATTTGAGCTTTAAGATGGAAACTATGGGATGATGCTCTCCACGCCATTCCTAGAGGGACAGAAGGAGTGGCCATTCCCAGGACGTGGGGCAAGTTCGTGACTTTTCCCAGGTTGAACGTGAATCATGACAGAGCTCGGGTCAGCTGTGCTCTGACTCGCTATGGCTGGGGACGATTTTCTGAGGTCTCTCAACCCCAGGTGATTTCAGTGTAAGCACCACATGGCCATCCCCATTCCCCCCACCTCCCCAGCTCTCTGTGACTCAGTCACATACTCATCCCGAGTCACCAGAGAATGGAAATCATGAGCAAAGCCTGGCTCGCACCCAGGGAGTGACAGAGCACGTCCAGAAAATCGGGGATTCCCTACTCTGCCAAGGAAGCATGAGTGGAGACAGCTGATTCTCCACAGTCAGGAGGGAGATGCTTCAAAGCGCCAGGCCACTGTGCTTGGCAGAGAAGCCTGTTGTTTTGGAAAACTGGGCATTGAAGCGATTGCGAACTGCTTTAAAGCAAGAGGAACATGAAATACGGCACGCCACAGGGAGGAACTATTATCTCTAGTCTCCTTGGGGTCATCCTCTTAAGCATAAATAGTGTTTAAAACCCATTTTCTCCCTGGTTAATTATAATAGCTAATTTTGTTGTTGTTGTTGTGAAAAAGCCACTCTGTTTGGGGCACTGCCCTAGGCACTTAGAATACTTTATTCCCTCTAATCCTTAGGACAGCCCTTTTGATAGGCAGGATTATGATGTACCATTCAAAGAAACAGAGACCCTAAATAAGGCACCTTGCTGCCCAGTTACGAGAATCTGGACCCCAGGCCTGGTGAATGATTGTGATTAGAACAGAATAAAAGGTCCCAATGCACATTAACAATCATTATTGTAAAGCCACGAAGTTTGTATTTATTGATTGCTTCTGTGTTACGGAGCCCCCCCCCCCCCCCCCCCGATTAGTGGCTAAAACTAGGAACATCTCTTATCTCGCAGGTTCTGAAGGTCAACAATCTGGGAGCAGTTTAGCAGGATGGTTTGGGCTCCGGGTCTTCCGAGAAGTTACTGTCAATTGCCGGCAAGGCTGCAGTCTCATCTGAAGACCCAACAGGGAAATCCATTTCCGAGCTCACTCATGTGGCTGTTGGCAGGAGGTTTAGGGAGTGAGAGAGAGAGAAGTTGCAACCTTCTTTATTATCTAGTCTCTGGAGTTACAGACCGTCACTTCTGCCGCATGCCATTGGTCACACAAAGCAATCCTAGTGCAGTGTGGGAGGGGACTACAGAAGGGGAGGATCATTGGCGGACATCCCAGAGGCTGGCTGCCATATTAGGATGCATCTCTTAGCTAGAAAATCTTCAAGCAACTCCGGTCATACAACACACCAAAGACCCAGTATCCTTTGTTTATTTTTGCTCTCCATCTACCACTCAGACCAAACTCAGATGTGTGACGTAGAAAGAAGCACTTCTCACCAAAGTGCAGGGAGATTCTATCTCAATTCTGCACAAGTATACCACCCAACAAACTTGGCGCCCATCAACTGTCTGTTCGACAAATGAGCAGGTTGCTCAATCCTGTCCCTTATCTTCTTGAAAGCAGGATGCTGCTTATTCCAACTTTGCCCCTACCTCAAAATCAACTCTCCACCCTGCTTGACCTCTTTGTGTCCCGGAAGGCTGGAGCATGCAGGCTATATGACCTATGTCCTTTGTCACTCACTTTCGGTTGAGTTTGGCTAATGGGAAGCACCAGCAGGAGACTGGAGGATGTCGAGAGAGAGGTGTCAGAGTGTTAGTGCCCCCATGTCTTCTTTGCTTCGGCATCATGGTGCTGAGAGAGATCGTGGTCCTCCAGGTCTGCACTTCTTCTGGGTGGCCACAGCCCCCAGGGCTCCTGAGAGCTCCACTTCCTCTCATCACCCCTGCATTCCAGGGTTAGATACAACTTCCTGCCATTAGAAGTTTCTGCATGCTTTAGCATCCCTTTCTGGTTCTGTTAGTTTGGCTCCCACCTCTATAAATTACTCCTCTAGAAACATCTCTGACTTCAACCATCGGAATGGTATTTTTTCTTCGAGGATCCAGGCTCCAAAGAGAATGAAATGGTCTCTGACGTGCATGCCTTCGTTTCTTCACACTTTGAGACAATTCTTTAGGCATGTGTAAATGTAAAGAAGGGAAGAGGGCTCATTTTAGTCAACGCAGAATTTGAGCAATCCCGTGAGACACATTAGGGAAGATGAGTATTTTAGATTTATATGGCCATGACTACTACATCACAACACTGGTGCCCATTTGAGTCATCAAGAATTTTATACATTTTTAATGCACAATGCATGACTGTATGTAGGCTTTCAGAGGATTCCCAGGAGATGGTCACAAGGACATTGAGATTTGGGGAACTTGAGAAAGTCTTTCCTCAAAATACCCTACCAAATCAATCACAGTTTGCTACTTGGGTTATTTAATGCTGTGTATGATCTCCACTTTATTGCATTTTTTTTCATAAGGACCTTTATTGGTTTTTTGGGGGTGGGGTGGGGTTTTTTTTCCTGGGGAAAGATAGAAGAGTCAATCCAGGTTTTACAAGTTCCTTCCCTCCAATGCAGAATTGCGATGGTCCCCTATTACTACATGTATGTGAAAGAGACGAAAGACAGCAAAGCTGGAAAAGATTTTGCAAACCATCTACTCATGCATTCATTCATCCATTCATGCATTCATTCTGAAACCCTCACCTCATGTCATGGAAGGTTCTGAGGGTGCAGAAATAAATCAGACAGGGTTGCTTCCCTCAAGAAGCTCACAACCTAAGGAAAATCAGCTGATAAAAGCAAAAACAGCCCAGAGAGGGTCATGCTGAGGGAGCATTGCCCATACGCTGTGTTCCACGGTGACAGATTAATCGATTGGGATAAATCTGTTTGTTCACATTTGAGAAGCCGTGTTTCTCAGGCAGGCTCTTCGGAGGTGGGGGGGGGGGGATGAGGAAGGGTAAAGCCTAGAGAAGAACCTTCTAATTAAACTATACCTCCAAGCTAAAGGAAAAAAAAACTCTTTAATGTAAGGAGAGAAAAGATCCTCTCACTTGCCCACATTGAAGAACCCTTGCTCGAGAGCGGCTCCTAAAGTTGCCACGGTGCCTGGACCATTAGTCCGATCACCAGCTATCAGGTCAAGTCCGAGAGAGACAAATGAAGTTCGCCCCTGCAGGTCCCGTACCTGTAGCCCCGTAATTACACACACACACACACACACACACACACTCACACGTATGCACGCGCACAGAGGTAGAAAGACTCTTGGATTATGGTTCTTTGTGTTTCGGTGGGGGGGAGGTTCTGTTATTTTTTTCTTGTCATTTGAAAGATCTAAAGACATCGACCTGGAAAGAAAGATGTTTGCACTTTATTATTGAGTGGAACCATTTGGTGTTAGCTACCAAAAGGTATATACAGTTTCATCTCTCTCTTTCACACATACACAATTTTTTTAAAGATTTTATTTACTTATTTGACAGATAGAGAGACACAGTGAGAGAGGGAACACAAGCAGGGGGAGTGGCAGAGGGAGAAGCAGGCTTCCCGCCAAGCAGGGAGCCCGATGCGGGGCTCGATCCCAGGACCCCGGGACCATGACCTGAGCGGAAGGCAGACGCTTAACGACTGAGCCACCCAGGCGCCCCTACACACATATTTTTATACATATATACACATATATGTTTAGAAAAAAAATGGAAAGGATAGAAGAAGATAAACATTTTTAATCTAAGTTACAAATTACAGGACATTTTTACTTTCTTCATTGTGTTTTTACGTATTTTTCTTCAAATTTGTTTCCTTCTTTTTTTTCCCCTCCCCAGTGATCCAAACTTCCCATGGTGGGGCGGGAAAAGGAATACTGGATTAAAGGGATTTAAATAAATTATTTTTCTTACAGCATTTATCAGAGCCCTTACTGTCCTAACATTCACCGAAACTCCAGATTATCCATTAATATGTAATAATGTAGCTGCCATTTATTGAGTATGCCAGGCACTGTCTGGAGACTTTTTCCCATTTTGAACCATTTATTTTTTGCAGCCACTTATGGAATGCTTTCTATGTGCCAGGGTCCCTCATCAGGGCTCTTTACCTCCCCTCTCATAATCATAATTTTCTTTACATAATCCTTTCAGTTACCTCCCAGAGAAGGTGCTGCTATGGTTCCCATTACACAGGTCAAGGCAGTGAGGTCTAGAAAGTTTGCCTTAGTTCTTGCCTTAGTTCACATAACCAGTAAGTTGTGAATTGAAGATTTAATCAGGATTTGCATGTAAATACATTTTTAAAATTGTCCAAAAAAAGGACTAGGGAATTAATGCCCAATAAACTTATTTGTAGGGTTAAAGGGATGGGTAAAACTCACAAGAATTTGAGTTACCTACCTACCTACCACATCTTCTGGAAGCCAAGTTCCTTAGCCAAAGTGGCCAGATATCGGTGTGGTTGACGGTAAGTGGAAAAAAAAAAAATCAGACCCAGAGCCAAAAGTATGAAGTTATTTTTGTAAGTGTATGTGTTCATGTGTGTAACTCTGTTATACTTTTTAAATTCTAAGATGATTTTCCTTATAAGATTGAGTATTAGTTTGATGTCAGCTCTCAGAGGGTGTGGGATAGGTGCTGTGAAATATTACATACAGGTATTATTGTTTACCTTAATAGGCACCATGATCTCAGAAATCAGGAGAGTGTGTGTGCACCTTGCAGTCAAGGAAATACTTAGGTCTTCCTTGTATCCCCCCTTTGCAAAAACAAGGAGCAATCTTTGCAAAAACAAGGAGCGAAATATTCCTCATTTCCTCTGCCTTTCCCATGTTTATTACCAAGTACTTAGTCCTTGGTAATAATTAAAAAGAAAATTAATACATCTTTAAAAAGAAAGTAGTTGCCCTTGAAAATGTCTTTTTGCATTACACCCTTTCTTTCCTTGTACCCTGTGTGAACCCACGGGGGTGGAGATCCGGAGACCCCTACGCCTTGCGGGGAGGCATTACCATGTAACCTACAGATGATCCATTTTACAGATGAGAAAAAGAGGAATCCAGTCAAATCTAATTTAGGATCCCCAACCCCTTTGTTTTAGCAAGGGTTTCTGGTTGCCTAACAACCGCTTCCTGACCCCAAAGGGGCAGTGGTTGGAGAGAGAGATAACGGGAGAATCTTGAAGAAATCCCCAAACAAGAAGGGGGTAGGGCAAAACACGAGGAGATGCGAAACACAAGGTAACTTGAAGGAATACCCATGGCCAGCAGTTTGGGATCTTTCCTCTCTTCTTAACATCACTCAGCCCCACTTGATTCCCACTTCGGACCGTCTTCCTTGCTTCCTTGCCTGCACTGTGGCTGCCACCATGACCGACAGACCTCGGACACTCTGGATCCTCCCCAGTCCACCACTCACCCTGAGTCCATACTCATCCTATTTCCTTGCATATTGACTCCATTCATTTGTATATTTCTTCCTCATTCATTCATTCATTCATTCATTCAACAATTGCTGGAGCATCAGTTCTCTGAGAGTTCTGAGCACTGGGCACATAGCAATAGACAAAACAGCCATCAATGACATGATAATGACTAAATAAAATATACAAGTAAGTTATGTAGCACATCCGATAGGATTGAACAACGTAGGGTGAGTGCCGTGGGAGAGTTGGGGAGGTTGCAATTTTAAATGGGGTGGTTAGAATAGGCCTCTATGAGGGGCCATTTGAGCAGAGTTAGGAGTGAGGGAGCATCCCCAGGGAATCCCCTGCTATCCTGGGGAAGAGTGTCCCAGGCAGAAAAGCCAGTGTAAAGGCTCTGGGGTAGGAACCATGCCTGATGTGTCTGTGGAGCAGCAAGGAGTCCTGTGTGTCTGGAGGGAAGTGAGGGAAGGGGACACATCAGAGACGAAATAATGGAGAGAGCAGCAGGTGTAAGGTGAATGATGATGTAGAGCCTTCAGGTCCTAGTAAGGGCTTTGGTGTTTACACTCTGGTCTAATATTCTAAAGAATATTCCACCAAAACACACAGAGAAGCTCTTTGTACGTTATGGCTGTGCTGAAAGCAGAAAGAGCTATGGCAACTTTTCATTCGGGGGAGAAGAGCTGAAAGCACAAAGCAGATAAAACAAATATGAAGGCTCAGCGCGCACGTGCACATGCGTGCGCACACATATGCCCATGTCCAAATGCACACGCATGCATGCACGCACGGGCGTGCACACACACACACACACAAACAGGAGTGCTATAAATAGAGGAATGGCGACCATGGCAGCCTGGAGCCTTGGGCTGATGTCGAGGAGAGCCTCGGCACTAATGCTAATGAATTCTGATGATTTGGAGCGGTCATTAAACTAATAAGCCCATCTCCAAATTAGCACAGTGGCTGCAGCCAGCGAACATTTAATCAAGCCGCCTTCATTATTTTCGACACGGCACACTTGGTGAAAGTGACTGTGGGAGACGGGATGGGGGACCCTCATCTGATGGTTTTATCACTTGCCTGCCGGAGCGTGAAACAATCGGTGTGATGAAGTTGCTCTGTTGGTTTTTTCCCTGCCAGAAGGGGATGCCAGCGAAGGGCGAGCCTTCTTTTCCTCCCTAATTACTGGATGCCCCTCTTTTTAAAAAATATCTTGGGGTGGATTCATTATTTACTCTTTTGAGCTTATTTGTTCAAGGTTTATTATTTGATGCCCATCTTCTAGAGAAGGTTCTCTCTCTGCTTTGGTTCCTCCCATTTTTTCCCCACTGCTCTCTCCTCCAAAAAAATGAACCACCACCCTCCTCCCCTTCTCAGCAACCCAGACCTTGGAAACCTCCGCTTAGGCGGTTCTGCATGAGCAGGGAGAACCATGAGTGCCCTGAGGAGCTTCCTGATTCTTTCTCTTGAAACATCCAGCTGAATCCTTCTTTGTCGCCTGCCCCTTTGGCCCCGAAGCAGCCCCCTTTCTGGACAGTTAGTATTATTAGCTGTGGCCTCATCAGACCAGGGAGACTGAGTGGTCCCAGATTTCTTAGGACTTGGCTAGTTTTAGCCCTGAAAGTCCCACTGCCAGGGGAAAAATCTCTTAGTCCCTGAGAAACTGGGATAGCTTGTCCCCATGGCAGAGAGCCACCATCATTGTGTCTCCTGTTGGGCTTCTGTTTCCCACATGTGACTTGGCTCTAGGTGTAATTTCTGTTGTTGGTAAAGGATGACATGCTAACAGTTCCTGGGAAGCAATGCTCTCTCTCCCTCCCCCTCTCTCTCTTTCCCTCTCTCCCTCCCTCTCTCTCTTTGTTTCTGTGTCTCTGTCTCTCTATCTCCTCCTTGGACCTTTTCTCTCCTCTCTGACTCTCTCAGGATCTGTTCCTCTGACCAGGAGGATTAAATGAGCTATGTGTAATGCCTGTTTCTGCCATATCCAATTAAGTGTCATTGTTCCTGGAAGGTTCCACAAGGATTGCTGCATCCAACACTCTGATTTTTAAGATTCCAATCGGCTTTCCCAAGTGCACGGTGGTAGGGGGCGGGGGGTGGGGACAGGTTCCTAGCTGGAGTAGCTTCCCGGCCTTGGCTTGAATGTGGAAACTGGGTTTGGAGAGATGACTAGCACGTTCAGGATGCTGCAGGGCTCGTCTTTGGTGGTCCCTGGCCTAGTACCCTATCCTGCCCAGCCCCGAATGCTACCTTCTGAGCCACTACCCATTATGGCCTTAGGGGAGCCACTCAACTTCGGTTTCTCCCTATTACAAAAAGACAATTAATCCCTGCATTTTCTTCCTCACAGGAAGACTTAGGCTGGAATGAACAAACATACCACAGAATGTTCTCGAGAGGGAAAGAAAGTGTGAAGTCTGACGATCACTGTCTTGCCCTCAGGTATTTCCTTTGCTCTGTCTCGGACAGAAAGGGGAAGGGTGTGTGAATGCACGTGCGTGTTCTTCCTTCTGCTGAACGATCCCCCACCAGAGTTCTCAGAGGTGGTGGCCCCATGGAGTCATGGGAAGGGTAGCTGGCAAGGCAGTATTAATCCTACCCCAAAGAATTCGACTCTAACCGCTGTTCTTACCTTTGCAAACACTTCGGTCAGGCCTGGGGTGTCGCCTGGTTGGAGAGACAAGGAATCAGTCCGTGGAGCTGCAGCAACAGAGCAGGGAAGGAATTAGGTAAATAAACACATCATTTGAAGGTGACGAGGTGGTTGACAGGAGCCCCGTTGTGGGTGGTTTCATTGATCAATATTTGCGGAATTCTCATATTAGATGCCATCCCGAGTCTTTAGAAGATGTCACTCTTGTTGCGGAGGTAAAGGAAAATGTCTTTAGAAAGCCGAGCTTCCAGTCCAGGCATGTGGCAATTCATTCCCTTTCTGGAATGCTAATGCCAGCTCTCGATGAGTCAACATCCACAGGCACCGGCCATGGGCTATGCATTAGCTCAGGGTCACATCGGTCCCTAGTGACCAAAGAGACTCGCCGAGGCTAGGTGGCTTACCTGCTAGAAGCCAGGCTTCTGTGCACATGGTCTTGACCTCTAAGCTATGCTGCCTCCATTCCCTGAGCGTCAGTCGGGACGCGCTAACTGTGTGATCGTTAACATGCACGCAGATCATCGTTAATATGCACACAGATCAAAATGCAGATTCTGATTCAGGAGGTCTGGGGGGGGGCCAAGATTCTGCATTTCTCACAAGCTCCCAGGTGGGGCTGATACAGCTGGTCTGCAGGTCACCCTTTAAGTGTGAAGGGGTTACATTATGCCACAGTCACAAACATTCCCCCAACTCTCGGCAGCTTAAAATAACAAGGGCTCCTTTCTGAGTCAGGCCACGTGTTCATCACCAGTCAGCCGAAGGCCCTGCTCCACGCCACGGTCCTTTTAAGAACAAGGATAATGGAGAAGCTCTCATTTGGGATACGGAGGCTCACAAGACTGGAGCAAAAGACCTTGGGTGGATGCGGGGGCGGGGGGAGTGCTCCCACCGGCTGTTAAATGCTCCAGGCAGGAAGTGACGCAGATCACTTCTGCTCACAACTCATTGGCTAGAATTGGTCACATGATCCCATCTAATCACAAGGAGGGCGGGGATAACGTAAGGCGTGGGGAGAGCCAGAGAGCCGGGAGCACTTGGTGAGCATCAGTGAGACTACCGCAACCTGCGTACAAAACCATCCGTCAAGTG